>NC_051210.1:52035138-52323681 GCF_015220075.1 Falco rusticolus
CCTATACTTAATCATCTCCCTTTTCTCCTTTAGATGTTAACAAATGTTAAACTCCATGAATAATATAATTATATTCAGAGTGTAAATGTTTTAAAACTCTAAAAAAATGTATCTAGAATAATTTAATGAGTCCTGAAGATATGTGGAAAATGAAACTGCTCCTGAATATTCAAATGGCAAAGAGTGAAAGTGCTGTTATAATTAGGATTAATGAATGTAAGCTGCATTTATAGCTTCTATTCTTAGTTTTTTGTAGTATTCTTTTAGGAGCATGGTGCTATTCTCATTGTTTTTCTAATGAATGATGCTGTGCCTGTTAATTAAAAAATTACATTCTTTTAAGATTGTGATTGACAGCCAACTATGCAAAAAAAAATCTTAAAAGAACTGCTTTGAAAAATACATGCTTTATTTTGTCATCCACTTTTCTCTTTCTTTTCTCTTACTGAGCTGCTTATGTTTTGATATTGAGCATGGAAGTAGCTGAAGCCATATGAATTAATATAGGTCTTTTAAAAGAGTATGTTTTTTTCTTAAATGCATTAACAGTGAAAGCACTGCGCAGAAGGTACAACTAGTAAGTTATACTTTGTGAGCACTTTAAGTTATTGCAATAATACAAATTATATTCAGCCAGGACAATATAGCATTCACAGAGCTTTTAGTAATGGAATTAAAATGGCAATATTCAATATAGAATGGTGTAAATTCCTGTTTAAGTTTTTTCAAAAAAAGAGCAGTCATTACTAGTATTCCAAAAGAAAATGCTAATAGAATTTTCTTTTTACTGATTTCAGTGATATTAATACTTTAGTAGCGGGTTTGGATGTATTTGCTAATATATTTGTATAAATAACTGTTTGTTAGTTCCAAAGATACTATTGCATAATGACATATCTATTGCATAGCCTGAAAAACTTAATCATATCAAGTTGCTATGCTAGAACCATCATTTCTACAATGCAAAAAAAGGTCAAGTTGAAATGTCTTTGTCTTTTTGTAACACTGATTGGCATTGTACACACTTGAAATGTTCAGTGTTTAATTCATGCTTTGTTTCTGAATGGGATCAAACATTTGAGGCAGCTTATGATGTAGTGAACTGTCAAGGATATTTACAAAAACAGATCTCCAAGCAGTACTAGATCTTTTTTCCTTTTTTTTTAAAAAAAAAAATCAAAAACAAAAACAAAAAAACCAACCAAAAACCAGCCAACAAATAATTGAGAGATTAGGGGTTTGTTTCAGTTTATTTTGAGGTGTTGAATGAGTTTAGATCTTTAAATATTTTTTAAATTATTTCTAATAGGAAATTGTTTTAATTTCTAAGGGAAAATTGAAAATAATAAAGAGTGTTAAATTAAAAGTTTATTCATTGAAATTGAGGAGATAAATGCATAAAAAAATATTCCAGGCAAATTCATTATCTTTCACACAAGCTTGATCATAACTCATCACAATGCAGCCACATTCAAGTAGTAGGCCAAATGTCATTTACTGTTGTCTATTAATACTAATAGCCTTTTCTCTCTGTCTCTATATCTCTGTCTATGTCCATGTGTCTCTTGTCTTTCTCTCTGTGTCTCTCCCTCCCGCTGCCCCCTCTTTAATACGTAAGCATCTATGGATTTGAAAATTCCAACTGGCAAGAAACCTGACTGTGCTTCATAAACAGAGAGTTTTTTCATATTTTACTCTTAGCACTAGGCCCAAGAACCTTTGCATTATCAGGGAATTGAATTTTCTTTCTTCCATAGCAACACTATGGGATTTGGAAGCTAGCTTTCATTTGTGACTTTCTAATGATTTAAATAGACAGGACTAGAGTTCCCAAGGATGGATTGAGATCTTCACTGATGTCATCTTAAAGTCTCTGTGCAGAAAATATGAAAGTCCATATGACAGGGAAAACAGAAGGCACTTTTGTCTCTTTCATAGAACAGCAGGATCATAGAACAGCTGAGGTTGAAAGGGACCTCTGAGGTCTTCTGGTCCAACCCCCTTGCTCAAGCAGGTTCACCTGGAGCTGATTACACAGGGCCATATCCCAGTGGCTTTTGAGTATGTGCAAGGATAGAGACTCCACAACATTTCTGGGCAACCTGTGCTTATGCTCAGTCACCCTCACTGTTGCAAAGTGTTTTCTGATGTTCAGAGGGAACATCCTGTCTTTCAGCCTGTGCTCCTTGTGTCTTGTCCTGTCACTGGGCACCACTGAAAACAGCCTGGTTCTGTTTTCTTTACACCTTCCTTTCAGGTCTTTATATACATTGATATGATCAACCCTTAGAGTCTTTTGTTCTCCAGTCTAAACAGTCCCAGTCCTCTCAGTCTTTCCTCATAGGAGAGGTGCTCTAGCCCCTTCATCACCTTAGTGGCCCTTTGCTGGACTTGTTTCAGTAGCTTCATATCTCTCATACTGGGGAGTCCAGAACTGGACGCAGTACTCCAGATGTGGCCTCACCAGTACTGAGTAGGGCGGAAGGATCATGTCCTTCAACTTGCTGACGCTACTTTGCCTGAGACATCCTGGGCTCCCAGTAGGCTTCTTTGTAGCAAGGGCGCACTGCTGGCTTATGTTCAATTTGGTGTCCACCAGGATGCCCAAGTCCTTTTCTGTGAAGTTACTTTCTATCTGGGTGAATCTGAGAACATGTTGGTTCCTGGAGTTGTTCAACCAGATGTAAAAGACTTCATATGTCTCCTTGTTGATCTTCATGAAGATTGTTTAGTTTTTGTTTATGGAAATCATAGATAATTTTGAAACAATAGTTCTTTCTATATGGGGAGTATTTTAATGATACTTTGTTTATTAGAGGATATTGATTATTTTCTGAAAAAAACAAAACAAATACCTTAGGTCTTTTCTATTGTAAGTTAAACATATTAATGATTCCCAAAATATTTCTCTGTTTTGCATTGCAAGTTTTCTAATGTCTGGAAGAATCATTGTGTTTGGGGAATGTGTATTAAAGTTATAAAAAATGTGGTAGATACATTTTGATTATTTTTGATAATTGCTTTGCATATGCTTAAACACCTGTTTAAATAATAATAATAATAAAATATCCTATTACAGCCCAACAAAAAAAGTAGCTTAAAGCAATGTCGGGCAAGTGCAACAATAACAACAAAAAAAATTACGCCTTCCATGAACCATCACCCCTTAGGTACTATCTTTCTTCAGCATCCTTTCTAAAATGCAAACTTTGCGTCATGTCCTGAAAGTCAACAGATGTGGGTTATTGCAAAGTAAGGGTGGCAAGAAGGTATTTGATGAACAAATGCATATGGCTGAAATATATAACTCTTACTTCTAACTGGGAAAGTCCATTTTGGATCATGTCATTGTGTGAGACAGGAAGATTGAAGCATCGAGCTATTTAAGAAAGTAAGCAGAGGCTAAATTTTTGATCGTGATTTTCTGGTATATTTGCTTTTAACTGTATCAATTAGGCTGAATGTAGGAAAAACCTTCATTAGCCAGAAACAAAAGATTAAAAACAAAGATATTCTGTTGTTTCAGGGTTTTTTTTTTTTTCTATTATAGCTATTTTATCATTCTTTTGCAAACTATTTTTAGTTAAACTCATGCCCTTTAATTATTACTTATTTTTAGCAGTATGACAGCAAATTTTAAGTTTCTTCACCAATGTATTCATTTAATCTCTATCCTCCATTGTACAGCAAATGCAGCAAACTACAGTTGCAATGAAGCCTTATGAATGAGATGGGAAATGAAGTTTATCTTATGGAGATACGTTAGCTAACCATGACATGTTAGCAGTTATTAAACCTTGTTTACTTAGCTCATATTGTTGGATTCACCTTTCTAGAAGCTTAATTTCAGCAATACCTATCCTTCATTAAATGGGAATGTGTGCTGAACATGAAGACAAATATTGATTGACTCACTGAAAACCTTCTTCAGAGAAATAATTTCTATTCCACAGGCATTACAGTTGTCTGGTATATTTGAAACTATCAAAAAATGATACCACTTGGGCATACTAGATATGCTAATGATTATTATATTGTGATAGTATTATAGGATGATAGTGAAGCCCCTTTGAAATATCTGGTTGGTGCTTCTGAAAAATCTGGCATCTGTTGAACAATTTCAGTAAGAGGAAAATAAGGCAGTAAATGACCTGTTAATAGAAGAGTTAAGAATGAACAGAAAACAAAGGGAGACAAAACAACCATTCATCTGGTCTAAACATCAATAAGAGCTATATGAAAAACTCTATCAGGGATAGCACAGGGACTTCACTGAAGAAAGAAGGAACCTCACAGAGCTGGAAAGATACTAAATACAAGAACTGAAGATAAATTGAAGGGATTTTGCAGTTACCTTATGCTAATGAGCAACAGGTCTCAGATCCAATAATGAAAAACTATTATAGCTTTAACTCTAGGTAGTGAAGAAAGTAATGGCAATAAGGCATAGTTTTCGGGGAGCAAAACTTCAGTCTGTTATTTCCTTTATGCTGGAATTAGGTTTCTTTCTGTTCTCCTAGGGAAGGATCCAATGAAATTAAGCAGTTTGTTTTCCTTTAGATTGTTTTCCTTATAGAAATACCAACTAAATAGTTGAGAAGAACAAGTTTCCAAACTGGTTAATTGACATGCAAGTAAAACAATGCATAGATGTGTATTTGGAAGCATTTTTATTATACACACTTTATTTGTTCTAACAAAACAAACTTTTTTAGGAATGTGCTTCTGTGTTGCCCCATGATATTGCCATATTATAAAGCTGCTGTAATGTAATGTACAGAAGCTAAGAATTCATCCAATGAGATCATATTAATAGTTAAAATAGTATGTAAGAGTGAGGTTTGATCAAAGAGATTTGTTCCTTAATTTTGCCTTAGACTGAGAAAAGGTACTCTCTGAACTGGAGAACTTGAACATCACTATTTAGACGGGTTTTCTTGAATAGAATGAACAGTCAAAACTTGTTCTGATTACAGAATTATGACCAAATGTCATGGTTTAACCCTGGCCAGTGACTAAGCACCACACAGCTGCTCACTCACGCCCCTCACAGTGGAATGGGGGAAAGAATCACAAGAATAAAAGTGAGAAAACTCATGGGTTAAGATAAAGACAGTTTAATAGGTAAAGCAAAATATGAAGGAAGATCCATGGAGGTACAGGCCATTCAGCCTCACATCATGTCCTAAGAAAACTATGTAGCCAATCCTCCTGGAAAACATTTCCAAATGGGTCAAGGAACAAAATGGATTTGAAGAAGCTGGTAGCCATTTACTAAGGGCAAATTGTACCTATCTGAACCTTCTGGGTCTTCTGGTATGAGATGACTGTTTTGAGTCTTTAAAGGGAGAGAGTAGTATCTCATTTACATGTAAGACCTTTGACACTGTCTCTTGTAGTCAACTTGGTGAAATCTAGAGTGCAGAGAGGATTATAAGTATTGTTCAATGTGTTCATTAACAACTGGAATGACAGGAAGTAGAGAACTCGAAGCAAGTTTGTGGTTGACCTCTAATTCAGTGTCAACACCAATTTGGGAGGAGTGGTTAATATGCTG
Organism: Falco rusticolus; assembly: GCF_015220075.1. Classification (NCBI taxonomy): domain Eukaryota; kingdom Metazoa; phylum Chordata; class Aves; order Falconiformes; family Falconidae; genus Falco; species Falco rusticolus. The sequence goes on from NC_051210.1 coordinate 52,040,696, forward strand.
GAAGGCAGGATTGAATAACAATTTGTAGGAATGTGTAAAAGCAAGAGAAATGGGCAAACAAGTTTGTCATGAAATTTGACAAAGAGAAATACCAAACGCTGCACCTGTAGATAACTGACCCACACACCACTACAGACTTGGGGCTCACCAGCTGTCAGGCATCTTGGCAGAGAAAATGCTGGGTGGAGGAAAGCTAAACAGGAGCCAGGACTTCACCCTTGTGGCAAATTAACCCTCCACCTCCCGGGCTACTTTAGCAAGGGCGCAGCCAGGAGGCTCAGGGAAGTGATCCTGTCCTCTGTTCAGTGTTGAGACTACCTGGACTGCTGTGTCCAGTTCTGCACTCCAGTGCAAGACATGAGGACGTACTTGAGTGAGTCCAGTCAACTGCTACAAAGGTGACACGGGGCTGAAGCATATAAGTGTACAAACAAAGTCTGAGGTAACTTAGCTCCTGAGGAAGAGAAAGTTTTGGGAAGATCTTACTGTGGTCTTCACAAGGGGAAAGTAGAGAGAAGATGCCGACAGACTTTTACAGATATACAGCAAAAGGCCAAGGGAAATGGTCACAAGAAAGTTCTGACTAGGTATAGGGGAAAAAAACCCCCTTTTACTATGTAGTGGACAAACATAGGGACAGGTACTCAGACAGGTTGTAGAATATAAATTGTTGGTGGAGATATAAGAATATTACTGCTCATTATATGACTTGACCAAGCCTGAGACACCAGGTCTCGCTTAAGCTACTGCAAGGAGGGAGTCAGACTAGATGACCACTAGAGGTCTCATTTTATCCTGAAGTATCTTATGACTCAATCGATTTTACATTTAAAGGCCAAAGAAGAGAACTGTGTATCACTGTCCAGGTTTCATTTCCTAATACAGATCTGTAAGGTTTTGAAAGCTACTGTTTTCCTCAAGTTACAGGTGAAGAGTGAGATGTTTACTATGCCATCACCCCCACAAGAATATTTGCTAGAGATACTGCTATACATTATTTTTGTTTTGCCTGATTTCAAATCCACCATAACTTAGTAAGGTGTGTTAACTAAAATATATATCAAGCAAAGTAAAAATAAGCCAGTTGGACCACTGATTTTCAAGAAGAAAAGGTGAACTTCCGTATTAGTCACATGTCTCATAATTAAAACATAAAAAAACCCCAAGAGATGTGGAATGACTATCTTTACTAGACTGATTCGTACTGTTTTGGAGGTCCCAGAATAAATCAAGTTAAGTGGTTTAAATTTAATTATAGAATTGGAAATAAAGATAGTTATGCTATTTTATCAATCCTTTCAAAATCTCCGCACTCTCTCAAAAATTATACTTATGTTACAAATTAGGGACACAGCTAAGTCAAGTAGTGGGGTTTTTAATAATGTACATTACCCTTTATGATCTGTAATAGCTCAAAACACAGTAAGCGCTCAGGGCTTGTGTAACCCTCTTACCCTCATTTGGTTTAGGTACTATGTATGAAGTGTAACTTTGTATCTACCCAGGAAGAAAACCACTACAATTCTGTCATTCACAAAAATAAATTATCTTATTTTTATTATAATTTTCAGGTAATTATTATTGTAAAAAGTATGAATATTTGATTCCATTTTTAATTTAGCCTTCTTGGTGACAACTACTCTTAGCACGTCAGCCATATTTGGCATATTTTGATATACATACTGTTTTCTTATGAGTCAAACAAAACGTTCATGATATTTCATCATGCATGGTTTTTCAAAAATAGCTTTTATGCCACAGAGAGTACTGAAACTACTAAAGATGTTGATCTTATTAAACCGCTTTTAATGGTGTGCTTCTAACTGTTATGCATCATTTAAATGATCTAGTTAATTTGAAATTAATTAGTCAAACTTTTTTGAATGATTTTTCAACCCCCTGAGAATATTGATTTTTTGCAAGACTATGGTATCTCAGTACCTTCTCAATCTAAATTACTTGTTTTATTTCATATATTCATAAGGGAATGGTAGGAAATTCTGTTTAAATTTATCTTCAATAATTTTTAATTCCATCTCAATATCAGAATATTGACTTTCAAATAATATTCATCATTAAATTCATTTATGTATCTGCAAAAAGTGTAAACAACAACATTTTATTAGCTACCACTCAATTTGTTATCTGTCATCACAGCTATGGAAAAAGAAAAGGGCAAATACAGTTTATTTTGTTGTGGAATTATGAGGAACTGGAATTTAGCTCAAAATATTTTTCAAAAAATACTGTTATTAAAAATAACTGGGTTTTTTTGATTTGCAAAAAATATTACTTGGGGTATTACTTAAGAAATGTGATGTTGAATTTGGGGGTTTTAGATATTTAGAACAAGAGATTGGTTTGTCAGCCTCAGCTCTGGGTGTTCAGCCTTTTTTCATTAGTTCATAGTTCCACAGATGTTAATGAGAATACATGCCATTATCAGAACATGCAAGCTTATGCAGCTTGACTGCAGTACCAGGATATAATTAATTTTGGACCTATACAGAGAAATAGCTAACATATGAATGGAGTAGACAACATTGCATATTACAATTCCAAGTGCGTGTAGGTCATGAAAAGATACTAAGCTTTCTCAGCCCTGGTTTATTCTGTATTTGAAACACCAGTGAAAATATTCAGCACAAGCTTTCTTTTTTCCTGTTCATGATTTTTCAAAGGATCTGTTCATTACATTATGAATGTCAACATCAGTATTTAGAACTCACACTGTAATTCACAGATACTTCAAAAGAATTGATAAAATATTTTGTTGGTGGTGTGGCTTGGAGGTTGTTTTGTTGTTGTTGTTTGTCTTCTATTTGTTTGTTTGTTTTCTTTTTCTGATGTGAAATAAAGACACAGTCTCAGACAACAGGGATTATCCTAGGTAATGGAATATGTGTTTTACATGTCAACAGGTGTTTTAGGGTAAATAATCATCCATGTTTTTTCAGCTAAACTTGTTTTGCCAATGCAGACTTGACTTTTTCAAAGAAGAACTAGTTCATTGTATGCAATACAGTTTGCAGTAGAAGTTTTGAAACAAAATCAGATGCTTGAGATTTATTCTGTTTGAGGCCTAATAGGGACCAATAAGTGGAATTTGAATTAATCAATGCACTTGATGTTTATTTAATGAGTGTAATTATCAGGCTGGCCTGGGGGAGCATTCAGGTTTCTCTCCTCAGTTAGGAAAGTTCTGGGTCAGTTTCTGTGCTGGGAAAACAGAAGATGATAGACTGCCACTCCCCTTGTTCTGGGCCCAGGGGAGTGATTTTTCTTAGCTAACACTCTCCAAGTGTAGTTTAAGAGGGACTGAAATTGTATGTCTGGATATGCAGATGTCAATTATGTCTGGTTTATCTGAAGTTTTTCTTGAAGGGATTGCTAAGGAGCAACCCTAGCAAGAAGGGTGTAACTCAGAGTGAAGGAGTCAAAACAGCATTGAGAAACTGATGGGCTGCGTAGCACTTGTCTGAAAGTTGTTGGGGACCATGAAAGAAGCTGGGAGATTCTATGCAGTTCTCAAAAATGTATGACTCATTTTAGTGATGCTTATGGATCACAGAAAGCAATCTACTGCAAAAACTTGAGTTCTAGATTACAGTGAGGTGCAACGTGAGGTGAAGAGCGAGATGCAAAGCCTACTCATGGTGCGCTATGCCAACATATCAATTTGTGAGTTACATATCTATTCACAAATTGTAACACAATACAGTTTCTTGGTATTAATTAGCACAACCGCAAATTTTTATATTTACAAATTGTTCCGTGATTTTCTAATATTCCACATTATGTGGAATTATTTATTTGGTAAAATTAGAGAATTTTTCAATAATAAGAACATTTAACATCTCTAGCTATCTTTTACTTTTTATCATGAATTGTTTAAAAGGAAACTTTTTGTGGTGTAAGGACTATGAGTTTTCCAAGAGATTTGATACATACCTTCAAAAGACTTAAGTTGATAAATTCGATCTCTGTCTTCTAGGTGATAAAATTATCCTCTTTTTGCATTTCCACCATGGTGAAAGTAATGTACAGGTAGCTGACATTTCTTTGGGAAGTCTTGGATACTCTTACACAGCAAGTTCTATCAGTTACCTATTGTCCCACCTTTCTGTTTGTTCTGTGGAGCCTGAAACAGGTAATTTTTTACTGAAGAGACCAAATGAAAAAAGACACTCTATTTAAGTGATACAAATCTGTCAGGCTATTTTACTTGTTCTGCGGAAGCCAGTACTATCAAAGGCTTTTAGTACCACAAGCTCTTAACTGTATGAGAAAGTTAGCATTTTATGGTCATGTAATAGAATTAACAACAGCCTTCTCTACAAACAACATACTTTCTTACAGAAGACCTGAGCATGTGACCTGAAGTATTTTATATTCTTCAGTGCAATCATATACCTGTTTATCTTGTATCTGCCGTCAAAATTGCAAAGGAATGCTTAAAGGAATGAAAACAAATTCCTCTTTCTATGAAAACAGATCAAGAAGGAAGTCAGCTCTAAGCCATAGTGCCATCAGAATTATTGCATGTTAAATGAAAGGCCTTCTAGTGCTCTTTTTTACAATAATGCCATCAGAAGGCAATATTGGCAAATACCCAATTCCAGAATGCCTAAAAATCACATATTTTTACAAAAATTCATATGTTTATCACTGAATTTCTGTTGCCATAACAATATGACATTAAATTTTCATGGAAAAAAGACTTGACACCTCTACCCAGTATTCAACAATGGTTTATGAAGAGATATTGTTACTGCCCTGCCTTGTATGGCCTCTGTTGAAGGAGATAGTGACAATGAATGAGGGAACAGTGCATGACCTTTCTTACTGTTTGAGAAAAAATATACCGTTTCACTCAAAACTAAGTATCATTAGGACAGAAAGATGATGGGAAATGGTTAGATTTATAAAATTTTTGATGGAAAATTCAGGAGTGAGGAAAGCATTCTTGGTTATATTTCTGAGCACCCATAACCTTAGTGGACATGAACTATGCATGTCCTCCAAGGCAAACTGATAATGCTAAACACTATATACAGTTTTATTGAAAGGATGTGTAAGAGTCCTGTTGGTCTGCATAAATAGGCAGTCAAGTGAAACATCTCAAGGGTTTCCATATACTGTTACTCAAATTCTTTTTTTATGGTAGTTAATACACAGTGACACCTAACTTTTGATTTCCCAGAACACACATTTTTTTCCCTTAGCAATGCTATGTAAGATGGCCTAAAGAAGGATGTCTCTTCAAAACTATTTGAGATTGTATCAATCTGTTTATCACATCAAAATTATTTTTCTGACAGCTTATGAAATTATGTTTATAGAAAGCTTTACTGTAATTACTGTTCACCCTTTTAGCACAAAGCACATCTGCAGAAAACTTAATAAAAGGATAATCAAGGAATCAGGAAAAAAAAAAAAGGAAAAGACAATGCAGTCAGTCAAAATCAATTGCTTGATAAATCTCTTCAGAAATAATGCATAAACTGTTTTAGAGTTGATAAGCATATGCTGGCATTTGAAATTTGTTAATGTTTGAGCACAGCATAAATTGATTTGGCAGAAAAGTTGTAACTGTCCCCTTTAGGAACCCTGGAGATGAACATTTTGAGCCAAATCTACTTTGTCTGATGGAATTAATTACACTGAAATCTAATATATAGTGTCAATTTATTTCAATTATCAATACAGATACTACACAGAAAATATCATGTGTTATCTGCCCTGAAAGACTTAAATAATTTTGTAAACACTCTTTTCCATTAGTGACTTAGATTCAATGTGTGCTGTTGTATGATTTTAGGGAAGTGTATGGTACTAACAGAATTTTTACTCTCAGTTTTTTCTGAAAGGAGTCACAGAATCCCTTCTCAGATGATACATAAATGCTTCTTTTAAAATCAGTTAATGATGAAAAATTTACCACAGACTAATAAATCTAACTTGTCAATATTTCCCCCTAAATATGGAAAGGCATTTCTGCGCCATTGGAGGAGTATATAAGAAAGTGGTGCATTGCTGATCATTTTCTGTATTTTTTTCAGCTGTGAAGGAAAATAATAGTCATAAATCTTCTATATACCATAGTAAACCAAAATTTTCAGTTGTGTGAAGCAGGCTGATATGAATGCTTTCATTTCAGGAAAAAAACATATGTTCAGTAAGGAAAACAATGTGGTTTTTTAACCTGAATTCCTTTAAAAAAAAGGAAGACATAAATACGCATCAAACCAGAAACCACTGAAATGGCTTCGGTTGGCCACTTCTATTTATCAGACCTCTCTCTTCATGAAATGACCTTTTACTTGTCAAATTTCAACTTTATTCGTCTGTTTGCTGGAGTGGCATAATAATACAATTTTGACAAGCCATGTATGAATTCTCTGTGTTTAATGGAACTCTGATAAATCTCACTAAGGATGAGGTTTTTACGTTAAACTCAGAAATTTGACATCTTCAGTATAGAACTATTTTCTTGTTATGTTCAAAAGGTATGCTTTAGAATCCTCTGAAATTACAAATCAAAGTAAATATCTCTGCCTCCTTCCTCACGCCTCTTCCCCAGATGAAATATGCGTACCTTCTAACAATAAGAGATACCTATTTTATCACACGACTAAGATGGAGGAAGAACAATTATTTCAAAAATCTGTTGCAAACACATACTGTATGCATGTCATTTTTTAATATACTTTATTCAAAAAAACAATAAAGGCATGGGGGAGCAAAAAGAAATGTTTTACCCTTTAAGTACAGACCTGAAGATTGGCTTCCACTGACTCAGAATTTATATTTAAGAGAAAACAGTTTGTGCTGAATGTACAGCCTTCCTTTTTTTTTTTTTTTTTTTTTTTTTTTCCGGTTTCTGCAGACACTGTCACTGGCTAGGTCATAAAGAAAGATTAGATTCTTGTCTACACAAGTCGGTTTGAGTGAACTTGCACTGCAGTTACTTTCTGCTCTTTACAGAGTGCAGTGCTGTCTCCAGGAGTTTCTAGGATACAAAGACAAATTGAACAGTGTTGCAGCTATTCATCTCAATCCGTGTCCTGTTCACAGGTAGAGACTTTTTAGGGCAGGTGTAAGAACTCACGTACAGCAGATCAAAAACATCAGACCAAGGTCTTTAAGTAAAATTTTCAAATTACTTCCTTTTATGATAAATTAAATTATTCTTTGTGTTTATAAACATTGACCATAGACTATTTACTGAGGATGTTTCTACTTTTGATAAATGGCATAAATTAGGCCTTAATTTCAGTTTCCTTTGAAAAGACCTTTCTACTTTTGTTTTTAGTGTGGATTGATTAGAAGGAGGCCTTCAGGGTAGTACAGAGTAAAATGAGATAAAGCTTTCTGCCATCTGAAAAAATGAATAATGATCAGTTATATTTAAAAGATTATTTCTATCATGTAATATCCTTAGCAAATATTCCTTTTAGCATCCTTAAGAGGTGTAACTTTTCTGATGTTATTATTGCTTGTAATTGTTTATTATTCATTATTCCTACCTGACTCTTGGTATGTAGCAGAGTCTAAAACTGGAGAAAATAAAACTTGCCAAAACCCAGCATTCTTAAGGTACAATCCAAAGAACTGTAGAAACACTGTCTTGGACTGTAACAATACATTACAGTTAAATTCACCCTTCTTCTAACAGCTGCGCCTAGTAGTCAAGATGTAGTAACAAAATGTTAAATACCAATCATATTTTTTGTTGATTTGGTTCATTTATTTAAAATATGTGAGAAGTTGTATTTGTGAGAAGATAATTATTGTTATGGAACAGATCCTATCAGTTTTAGCTTAAACAATTTAAAATACAGTGAATTTAGCTCCAGACAAGTTTCAGTGTATCCTCACTGGTAAAATAGAGTCAGGAGTTGGCTCCAAGTGTCACAAATACTGTAAAAAAGAAACCCTGTTGAAAAAAAATGAAGAATTGTTGCTGAGATTTTTTAATTATTATTTATGCTTGTAAAAGCAACAGAAAATATTTATTCTTAGTGCTGAAAAAAGACGACTTGTGAAAAGCTATTTTGGTAACAGTTTTAAAATGATTTAATTATTGTGCCCTAGACTTATAATTATACATTTTTCTTTCATGACTGACAAGCAAGTAAATAGCAATGATACAAGAGCTGTGCTCATAAGGTAAATATCACCAAATATTTTTAAAGTATTTTGTTAGTATTTCGGTACTGTACTACAGGAAAGGTTATGAGAAGAATTAATGTTTATTTTATTGTTATCAGATTAGGTCAACTTTTCCATTCTCATTACAGATCTCAGATGGGTTCCTCTGTTAAACACACCTACTTAAATTTAACAGGAAAACTGCTAAAAAAGCAAAATTAGATGGCAGGCTTATATTCTGTGGGAAATTATGTCTATAGTAATTAGTATTCAAACTATTATAAAAAATCAGCTACTTTTAGTTTTCAAATTATTTTCTCTTGTCTTATGAGTGAATGGCTGCCAGAAATAGTCATGGTATTTGGTTCTGACTTTGAAGAATAGGGTTTGAAATAACAGGACTATAATTAAATGAGGCAAGAAGGGCCAGTTTTGTGAGATCACCCTTATATAGTACTTAATGTGCTACATTAATAGGCAAAGTTAACTCATGAGTTATTTCCTGTGGAAACTTCTAGTTATAGGAGTACCAAACTCAACCTTTAACCACAGTCAGTGTATTTTCGTGCTCTCTTAATACCTTAAGAACATAGACTAAATTTCAATTATTATGTACAGCTACACTGTACTTTAGTCCTCTTAGTATAATTTGAGTTGCTTAAACAATGCACAATTATAAATAAATGTAAATGTGTACCAGTGATGTACAATTTAAACAAAAATAATAAAACCACATGAGCTCAACAAGTCCTTCATCTGATCTAAGATGTCAGAATATCATGTTTATAGAATATTAGAATAACCTTTTGTTTTACCTGTGTCCAGGTGTATTTCAGAGAATGTAATCTGTAGAAAGGCAAGATTGCATTTCTGTAACTGCACTTCTGTGTCCACCTTTTTTATTTTTTTGTTAATGTTTAATGTACATAAAATTATGTATGTGTAGTGCAGTAGTTTTTCTGTAAATGAGATCTGTTTGAAGTATTTTTGTAAAGGCATGATCTTGACAAGTATAAACGCTTACAAAGAATGTTTGAAATATATCTGTGCTTTGCACTGGTTAGACAGAATTTTACCCTGAGACCGAAATAAATTGGAAAATTTGTTATGGAAAACCTCTACATTGTCTGCTGTTGGTGTTTTGCAGGTTTTCAGGGAATGGCACAAAAGGTCATGTTGGATTTTTCTATGCCAAGATGAATAAAATCAGTTTTACTGCCTCAAAGACTCAACTACTGCTATGAAAGTTTTGAAGTATTGGTGTCTGCATGTTGGCATTCAGTTGGGAAGGGTGAAAAAGATAGCATTAACTGTGGTACAGTTCTGTATTCTGTTTTTTTCCTGAAAAGATGAGATCGGAGAATACCAATAACCTAAATATGTGCAGTAGAAAGAGAACATGGTGCAAGTGTAGTAATTCTTAAGGTAATTGAGGTAAAAGAGAACCTCAAGAGTAAGTTGGTTTTCCTTTAGTCATGTGATTATAGAAAGCTTTCCAGAAAGTTGGGTGTTTTTTGTGTTGGTTTTTTCCATGTTGATTAGAGAACAAATAACAGTTATGGAAATTTACTGAAGTTCTCTCATTTCCATGTATGTCTTACATCATTTGTATAAGAAGTTCCTTACATGGTTTAGAAATATACAGTGGTGTACATTTCGATTAGTCTAAAATTTAAGCTTAAATGTAGCTCCCTTAAATCAAAATTTAGTGCACAACTGGATCTATTTCATTTTGTTTTATATTGGTGGGTTTCTTTTGATTGTTTGTTTTATTTGAAGAAGAGGAATAAAACATGACATCAGGGATTAGTGAATAAGAGAAGTCTATTTATATACTATAGTCTGGGGTGATTGGTAAAGAACAGTGGTCCTTGTGAATCTCACTAATTCAATTGTCTGACTTTCGAAGAACTTTTATCTTACATCATGGTCTTAAGTTACTTCAGGTAACAGTGACTTAGGTCAAGCAACATTTTGCTGAATTAGCTTCTACTCATGTTCACAAGAGCTAGGTACAGACAAAGGAAGAAACTTTTCTATTTCGAAAAGTTTCTCTTTACCCGACTGAGTGGTGCAAGTGAGATTATAAATTACTTTAAAAAATATATTAATTGAATGAGCCTTTTAATTCTTAAAAATTATTTATATCTTTCTTATATACCAAAACATAATACTACATTTGAGTGTATTCGTACCAGCAATTAATAAACAATATGTAGACCAGTTTTAGCAGGCTGTTTCTACTCCGGGCAGTAACAAAAAAAATGTGGGTTTTTTAAAAGTATATATTTTATTTTTCTTTTTATCCTTTTATCCTTTCTGAAAAGGTCATATATTATCACTAGTTTTGAAGAAGCTAGTAAAAGGAATTCTTTATCTGTTAGATAAAATATGTGGTCCCTCAGGCAGAAGATCATAAACAGTACATCAATGACTACTGTGCAAACAGCACTGTTGAAAAATATGCTTACTTAAAAAATCAGCCTATTTTTCTGATACTCAGAAAAATGTTTTTGTACAAAACCAAAATGTTAAAGAACTTACTTGGCAGAAGCTTGATCCAAACCAAGTTGATGGAAATGGTTCTCTTTTGTGGTGTTTGCAATAAAATTACGGCTCACAAAAGTAAACCTTCAAGAAGTGAAAAGTTACTTTATTAATTATGTAGCTAGTGCTCAGCTTAGTTTATGATCTACTCTTTTGTACTATAAGATGTGTTATAGTTAATGTGTATAGCAAAAGATCACCTGTTCTTTTTCCTGAAGCACACTGCAAGGTACAGATAAACTTCACTGTTGCCATGAGATGCTGTTTAGCTTTAAGGTAGTCTTTGCACCAATTGCCAGCCAAAGAATGGGGAAATGATTTATAAATGCCAACTTAATGGTATTAAGCAAACCCTACTGAAACAGTATTTTCTTAATTATAGAAGTATTCCTATTGCTTTGACCTGACCAAACAAATTTCTTCAATGCATTTCTGTATAGGACATTTTTGTATAATAGATTATTTATTCATGCATTCATAATAAATGCTTGTATGATAAAAAGATTGATTTTAGCTTTTTTTTTTTTTCTTAATTTCATTTACTTTTTTTGTTTGTTTGGGTTTTTTTCCCCCATGGAATCTCTCTTTTCAGGTAAACTATAAATATGTTGGGAAGGGGTGGTGGAAAGTAACTGAAAATATTTAAAAATAATGAAACCTTTAAAGTACTGTGGAAATTAATATCCAGATGAGTTCACTACCTCTATTCATTAAGTGCCATTAAAAACCAACTTATTTGTACACCATGCAGGAAAATGGTATCCCTACACTAAAAGCTGATCCAGAAATAGAGAGGGTTTGAATGGGAAAAAGAATGTTGTTTTGTTTGGTTTTTTTTCTCAGCAACATGAGATTTCAAGTAAGAGTAGCTGAAAAGAGAGATTTCTGATTCTGTTTTTTACCAATGTAATTGTTTGATTCACTCTCTTTTCAGCCCCAGTATGGTTAATTCAGCTTTGTTATGTATCCTTTCCTGAGATTCAAAGGTGATACACCCAAAATAGTTTCTTTGTGAACCTGCAGTGAAAATATTTTATTTTCTGCATTCACTGAGATCAGACTAAGGAACCCTTCTTAATCAGCAGGCTTAAAAATCTGTCTGCAGCGATTGAAATGCTTGCTTGGGGTTTTTTTTTGGTTGTTTTTTTTTTTTTTTTTTTTTTTTTGCGGGGGTAGGTTGACAGGAATTTAAGAATTTTGCTGTATTACTTTCCATTAACTCTGTCACACCAGTGCCACTGGTTTCCTTCATTTAAAGTTTGCCTGCTAAGTGGAACTTCTAACCTAATTTTAAATACCAGTGGTTTAGGCTGAATATCAATGATCATCTCTGCATTGTAACAATATAAATTTCATTAATGTATTACAGGCATGGTGCTACTTTGTGAAAATCTGAGTTGTATACACTATCAGACTATCTCTTCATGAGAGAGATTCTTTATGAACTTTTTGGTGTCCTCCAAGAACGAACTTGGAGGCTGTGCTGCTTGCGTTGCTTAAAAATCTTGAAAAGTGAGTACCTGTAGAAGATAAGAGTAATCTGACTAAAATTTACTTATATCAGGCCCATATTCTTTGTGGAAAGAAAGCAAGACTAACAATTCATACCATTTCTAATAATTGTTTTTAAAACAACTCTGTGATTTAATGGTCCATATGAGAAAGTGAGAATTTAAACCACCATGTTCATATTTCAGTTTTACTGAAACTTTAATAATGTAAGCAATAAGGTAGAAATTTTATTGTCAGCAGGTTAATAAAAAAATTATTACTTTGCAAAGTCTGTTAATGGTTAATTTATGTGTAGCATTTTTACTGGTTAAGGCTGCAATTGTAAGGAGAAGGTATTAGTTCATAAATTGGAATTTTGTATTCCTCCACCTAGCAATGTATTAGAAGTTTAATTTTCACTTAACCAAATAAATGGATATTATGTTGTAACATAAGATATTGCAATATTAAATACTATGCCATAAAATTAGGGTATCCTATAGATATAGTCTACTAACTTAGACTTTATGACTTCCACAACTGGAGAAAATATTCATGCTTATTACTATGTTTACATGTATAATACCTGCATACTTTTTTTTTTCCTGTTCTGTCTCAGAGCTGGAACAGAATGTAATTGCAAATAAATGCTTTCAGGCTGAAGTAGTATCTTTCAATGTCTCTAAGCTGTTCTGGATAGAATGGGTTTCTTGAGTTTCTCACTTCTGAAACATAATTGAGAATGCTAATGTTCATCATTATTCAGAATTAACTTCTATTTTCAGAATCTTGACACCTGAGAAGAGATACTTGCCTTTTCTTAGAAACGGCAAGCCTATGATATTTCAGTGACCGATTTTGGCTTAGTGTCTTCGTAAATGGAATTCTAGTACCTCTTACTGCAATTATGGGCAGGGAAAATACTTCAGAGAAATTTTTCCATAGTGGATGGAATTACTGGGTTTTTCATATCTTGTACACAAACTTCTCAGATAACTAGATGGAGTACGTGTCTTTCTCCTTATAAATCAGAAGTTCATTAAATTAGTTTATTCATTTAGAACTTTGTATGTAAATTATGTAATCCTAAGCATAATCCCACAACAAAGTTTGGCATTACCTTCTACCTCCTGGAAAACTATGGCGAAAAAACCCCAGGTTTTTTCCTAGAACGTACTGGCTTACTGGTGGATAAATGAAAAGAACATACAAATGCTTTGTCATGACCGTAAAAGTTATTTCCTTTGAGACAGAATCTCCTTGAATCCGTGCTTCTGCAAGGTAGTTATGTAATTGTGATAGGATTCCAGTTCAGTGATGTATTGCTTATCTGATTTTTGAGAATGTTTTTAAGTCTACTCAGATGTTTCATTGTATTTAGGAAATAAACTTCATCGTTCTAATGCAAATTAATAATTCTGTTGAAAATGTAAGCCAATTTCCTCTTACTTAGTCTTGCAGAAATAGAACAGTATTAACAGCTTGGTGTGTGTGAAGGACAACAAAGTGTCTAGCATTTCCTGGTCTATTCTTTTCTAGATTATACAAAAATAATTTCCTTCAGGCTATACTAAGAGGTATAGGGGGTATTCCATATCCCCTATCATTCAGTCCTACTCTGTTTTTACTTAAAAACTCTGTCTTACGAAATGGTATAGAAAAATCTCGTGGTTTTTTGGTTGGGTTTTTTTTTCCCCAATACAGAGTGACTGATAGAATAGCTACTGTCAGTTTTTCACGTAGAGGAGACTTGCTAGAGGACACAGTCTGAAAGTCGTTTGACATTTTGGAAGAGTGAGGCACTCAGGCTGTGATCCAGTGTAACAAAGAGTTTTGGTAGATCTGCTATGTAATTGTTGATTTTCCATTTTGGTTATGATTTCTTCTTGCTAAATGTAGTACTTTGCATTCTTGTCTTTCCACTCATTTTGGTGGGATTGCAACCTTTCCCCTAGTAAGTTAAAGTCATATGAATTTGAAGCCTGTACTCAAACCTCTAAGCTTGGTGCTTTCCACTTTTTTTTAACTAAAGTTAGAAATACAGAATTTAACAGACTTAAGGGTTTTGCTTTTTAGCTTGTTTTTAACTTTCTTTCATGGGGAATTAATGTATCTGTTATTAAAATATTTGCCATACAGAACAATCATAAAGCCTTGCTAAAGTCAAAATGTATAATCTGAATCACAGACTTATTTATTTATTTTTAGTTATGCAATGGGCCAGATAGCCTATCAAGACAGTGATAAATCTGATGTTACTAATTTTTTTACATCTCATTACATAATTATTATGAATATTGAACTAGTAATAATAATTCTGCTTGTTAATAATTGGATTTAGTATCTGGATATCCAGATCAGCCTTTTATGCCTTAAATTCCTATGTTCTCTTTAAAAACAAAAAAAAAAAGAGCTAACTTTGTCTTTCTTCAGTCCTCTTTGGACTGGTTTATGTTGTGTTCTGTACTATCCTATTATTTGCTCTTCTGGCTTGCCCACGGGCGTTTTGTGAAGTGTTCCTTCTATGCAATGGAGAAGGAGAAGAGGTTGATTTTTTTCAAGCAGAATATTTGACAAAAAAATGGAAAGAAATACTGGTGTGGCCTTTGAGTTATTCCCTTTCTTCCCACAAGTCCTGGAAACTTTATAAATTCCTACTTACTTCAGGAATAGAGCACAGCTTAAAACAGAGTCCAAAAAAATGAGTACAAGTTGAGATGCAACTGCAGAACTTCAAAAGGACATGGCATTATCATAGAATCATAGAATAGTCTGAGCTGGAAGACACCTTTAAAGGTTGTCTAGTCCTATACCGCTGCAATGAGCAGGGACATCTTTCACTAGACCAGGTTGTTCAGAGCCCTGTCCAACCAGACCTTGAGCATTTCCAGGCATGGGGCATCTATCACCTCTCTGGGAAGCCTGTTCCAGTCTTTCACAACCCTCATGGTAAAAATTTTCTTCGTTATATCTAGCCTAAATTTACTCTCTTTTAATTTAAAACTATTACTTCCTGTCCTATCGCCACCGGCCCTGCTAAAAGGTTTGTCCCCATCTTTCTTAATGAACTCCCCTGAAGTAGTGAAAGACTACAGTAAGGTCTCCCTGGAGCCTTCTCCAGGTGAAACAACTGCAACTCTCTCAGCCTTTCCCATAGGAGAGGTGTTCCACCTCTCAGATAATTTCTGTGCCCCTCCTCTGGACCTGCTTCAACAGGTCCATGGCCTTCTTATGTTGGAGGTCCCAGAGCTGAAGGCAGTACAGGTGGGGTCTCACAAAAGTGGTGTAGAGGGGCACAGTCATCTCCCTTGAGGACACATTTATTTTGATGCCACCTAGGATATGGCTGGCTTTCTGGGCTGTGACCACACATTGCTGCCTCATGTCCAGCTTTTCATCCACCAGTACCCCCAGGTCCTTCTCCTCAGACCTGCTTGTAATCCTTTCATCTCTCAGCCTGTATTGATACCAGGGGTGGCCCTGACCCAGATGCAGAATCTTGCACTTGGCCTTCTAGAACCTTATGAAGTTCATATGGGACCACTTCTCAACTTGTCCAGGTCTTTCTGGCAGACCATCCTTCAGGCATGTCAGCTGCACCACTTAGCTTGGTGTTGTCTTTGAATTTGCTGAAGATATACTCAATCCCACTCGCAATGTCACTGATGAAGATATTAAACAATACTGGTCCAAATACAGACCTCTGAGGGACACCACTCATTACGGATGTCCATCTGAACATTGAGCCATTGACACTACTCTTTGGATGCAACCATCCAGTCAATTCCTTACCCACCAAACAGTCCATAACTACAGCTATACATAGCTACAGTTATAGATACGGCTAGTTTCTTTGGTGTGAAGGCCTTTATGTGTTAAAGATACCTGATAAACCAGATGAAGTAGTCAAAGGAAAATTAGATTGTGATACCTGGCTGATAATTGTTACGCCATGTTTCTCTGCAAGTCCTGTTGCTGAGTATTCAATATGTTGATGATAATTCCTAAGGATAAGTGCATTGAATCTTTGCTAGTAAAGGGAGAACCAGAATTCAGT
This sequence comes from Falco rusticolus, assembly GCF_015220075.1. Lineage (NCBI taxonomy): Eukaryota > Metazoa > Chordata > Aves > Falconiformes > Falconidae > Falco > Falco rusticolus. The sequence goes on from NC_051210.1 coordinate 52,056,945, forward strand.
ATGACCTTCATATCAGAGAAATGTTAAGGGCAAAACTAGCTCATAATGTTAAAACACATTGAGTATTTCTGAGAATATATGAGAAAAACAGTCCATGAGATGAAATTTTCTTCAGAAGATCCGCATGGACACTGAAAACGGCTGTTTTTTAATTCAATCTATTTTATGCGTTGTCAGTGTTCCCTGTGCTGCTCAAGGCAGAAAGCTTTTTAATCTTCAAAAAGCAGGGAATGAAGAGCCTTGTGAAATCTGTAGGGTAGAATGCTTTAGATTGCTTCAGAGCTTATTGGATGTCCTTGAGAAGGTGAACTTGGAATCTGTTGACTTTACAGAAGTGTGTTGTTTTGTTTGGATTGGTTGGGTGGTTTGGGGTTTTTTTTGCAAAGAAATTGATTTTATCAGTGGCTATAATATACCAACCATAGTTAATGAACTTATTTGCATGACATTGCATATTTAAGATACCAACCTGTAATCCTAACAAGCTGCCAGCTATTCTAGCATGCTACCTAATTTTGAAAAAGATGGTATCTATTTACTTGTCAAGTGCACAGCTCATGTGAAACAGCTGTTAAGCATCCTAAAATATTGTTTCGTGTTTCTGTAAGAGGTATAGAAACAGCTATTTTCCTATGACAGGTGCAGCACATCATAATATTAATCTTACTTTCAGGTTAAGATAACTAACGTCTATGAGCTTTATTGTTTGGTTGTACCCCCTGGTGATTTAATCCTTTTAAGTGGAAGAAATATAACTAATTTAGTTAGGGTCCTTAAGGCTGCTGAAAGGTCTAAAATCTATACATTTCTGTAGCATAATTTGCCGTCTTGCCATATTATTAGAATTTCAAATGAGGTCTAAAATATCCCTGGCCTAAGTTTACAGTGTTCTTATTAAAATTATCATGCCTGTGTGTAAAGGTTAGACATATCTGAAATAAACACAGCTTTTTAGATCTACTGGTAGAGATACATTGATGTCTAGTGATCACAAAATCATTCTTAGGAAGACTGTGTTTAACTAGTACTCAGTAACAGTGCTATCTGCCCATTAATAACTATGTATTTTACATTATTTACTCTAATAGCCCATAGTCTCCCTTTTACGTTTATGCTATTTCAACATCCTTAAAAAAGTGTCTTTAACACTGATTCATGCTTTATAGACATAAATTCTTTGTTTTTCACAAGGGTTCATTCATTTGATACATTAATGAAAACAAAAGGTTTTCTGTGTATCACTGCATTTTGTGTTAGTATTTCTCAGATCATAATATAGTCAATGTTATCATAATGACTATCTTTGTATGTTACCTTATGAAATGAAGATGATGCACTGTAGGAAATGCTGGTCTTCTATCTTGCTTCCTCTATGACAACTATCAAATGTTTGACATTTACATTTGTGTTTTTTCTGACAGTGAAAGGGGAACACTATTGATACATAGATTTGCAGAGGATGAAAAATATAAACAGATCAGAGCAAATATATCATATTCTTACATGGCAAGCCAGAAAGGCTTAAAAAATAACCACATTTTAGAACAGAATTATTCATTCATACAAGTTTTTTGTGTAGACAATGACTCTATGTGTGAAAGATACCGTACTGGACATTTTGGCTACCCTGTGTGTGACCACTGAATAAACGTATTAAGTCAAACTTAATATGGACTTTTTGTCTGCAAAACAGAAATTACTTAAAAGTAATATGATTTAGCTTTCATACATCAGATTTTTCTTATCATTGCATGAAATAACCAAGCAGTCCCTTCAATGGTAAAAAGGGCATCTTAGTTACATATCACTCCATAGGTAAAGGGTTACTACCACTGCTGATTTCCAGCTACTAAGGGAAAATCTTCTTTTATATTGTTTTGTGTTGACTTTATATTAATTCCTGAAAAAAAATCAATTGCTAAATAATTTAGTATAAAGCAATGGGGAACTGGCATCATCCAGAAATGTATCTGAATAGACATAGAGCAGCAACAAGTCACAGCTCCAGACTAACAGGTTGATCACTTAAATGGGAAGTTTTCCACTTGTATAGGTTGAGATAGACTCTCCAGAATTAACTCCAAAGTTGAAGTAAATCTTTTGAAGCAGTTCTGTAATACGAAAAAGAAAAAAAATGATATAAGCAGAAAGGAGCATTAAAAGAAAATAGCTCAAACTTTCTTTTAATTTCTAAAGTAAGATTTGTACAGACTTCTGATCATATCTAAGTTAAACAACGTCTTACAGTCCTGCCAGCTGCTTAATTCATCTTTGTAAACCTTTCATATCAATCTACATTTGAGACTTATTTTTATTAATCATTAATGAGTTACACTACAGTATTAACTTATTATTTGTACATAGCCACATCTTTTCTAAACTGCACTGAATAAATGGATCTTTCAGGCAGATTAAGGAAGATGCTAGAAAGTTTGACTATATGCTTATGCAGGAAGCAATTGAATTTCAAAGAGCAGGCACAGAGGACATTAAGTGGAAGAGATGAAAGGTAGAGTACGCTTTATTGTTTTCAAATCGTCTAAGTATCTGGACTAATATTAAATAAACATAGAGAAAAAAAGAATTAGTTATTTCAAACTTCTTGAATGAAATTAAGTGAGAGATGCAAGGTTTACATATCCTGAGTTCAGTAAGCTTTTTTGTGTATGTGGACACGGGATGAATATATCATTGAGACTTATCTGATATTCATACATGAACGCTGCCTCTTTCCTTTGTATTCAACACCATTTTGATAATTTTCAGTTCATTTTTCTATACTTTCTCATGTTATATGGTACCTCTAGACTGAGTTAGAATGGATGTAGTAGACCTGTGTGATTATGTAATTGCAAGAGTTACAGGCTTAAACAAAACTTAGAAAGAATAAATAGAAGGGACAGTAGAATATAACACTTCCTCATTCATTAACCATCTACTGGTTTTTCTTGGCGTTTTTTTTTGTTGTTGTTGTCTGTTATAGATGCATTCAGTACATGTCTCAGTATTTTTCCCTTGCTGGAGTTGTCTTATTTTGTACAGCTAATGTTAACTGTTTGAACAATATAAATGTATGTGACATTGTGCAATTGGCATTTTTTATTTTATTTTTAATTTGTTTGTGTGGTAGGGATAAAATGCTGGGAAGATGAAACATACTGCTAGATCATTCATATAAGCTACCCAAAATCCCAAGAAAAACTTTGGTTCTCTGTCACCTCCTGAAACAACAGATATTTTAGGTTCTTGGAATAGACACATTGGATGATGGCCATCCACAATGTTAACTAAGAAACAGAAAAGCTGCAAAATGCGATGACGGAGTTTTAATTTTTAATGGGTGATACTATGAAGTGTTCACAAAACAGGATTATTATTTGATTAATTTGGAAAATTCTTTCTCTCTCTAAACCACTCTTCCTCAGTACTATAGGCATCATATCTGTCCATTAGCTAACACAGAAGAAAATATTAACAAGCAGGGGGAGAAAAAGAACTTTAAAGCCGGACTCCCTCTTGGTAGGGGAACACCAGGATGGTCCCAGTCAACAGGGATACATTGGATACTCTGGGTGGTTGAAATGTGAAATATAATTTGTTCCTCACAATTTATATTTTTTTTTTCTAAGTAGTAGTGTAGTTCTAAGACACTACACACTAATTAGATAAAGACAATTATATTTTTTTTTCTGCTACATTCATCTGGCAGTTTTTGTCACGATTAAAATAATTTTATTTTTTTTATGCTCTGTTGGTGAATTTATCTCAAGCAAATTTCTGCAAGCCTACTTGCCATAATAATCTTCCATCTGTTCTTACACTAATGAACTATGTTTTTGTTGTTTATACCCCCATTGCAGTAATAATTTCAAAAGGTTGTGTTTTTTGGTTTTTGTTTTTTTTTTAATCTAATAAACCTAATTCAATAATTTACCAACATTAAGATTATTAGAAATGACATCATGATTTCAATGCTGATGATAGATATGGCCTAGACCTACAAGAGCTGCATTGCAAATCTTTTCCCAGAACAGACCCATATTTTTTCATGAGTCAGTCATTTGGTTTTGAAACAGATTGATAGTCCATAATAATGACTGATAGTCTGTTTATTCACAAAGTTCTAATCCTATGAACACAAATATAAGTGTAAAGAAAATTTCTAGCCAACATCTAATATCTCCGAGATATCTAAAGTTAATATTATTATAACGTAAGTTAGGGTTGAAAAGTGTAAACTAAAGCTGTCTTGAAAGATAAATTTATATAGGTATACAAAGACAAGTAAGAAACTGAATGGGTAAAACATGCCACAGGATCCTGAGTGAGAATAAGCAGATGTAGTAATGTAACCAGTTCTTCCTTCTTTCAGTTGAACAACTTATTTTTAAAATGTTGAAAGGAAAGAAAAATACAGTATGCAGATTTATAAGAAATTATTTATTCCAAGAGCAATTGAATAAATTCCTGCATGACTGTGAAAAATTCCGTTAGCAAATAAATACTTTGCTACTTAACAAGAATCAGCTGAACTGGAATAAACTAATGTTAATTATCTGTATTTCCACTGATGCAGTTGGTAAGCTGAAAGCTTCTAGTGTTTAAAATATAGTAAGTTGTTCAAAGCAGCACATTGAAAAAATCATATTTTTTAGCCAAAGAATTATGTGCTTTTTGGGTCAGGGAATTGGGAGTGTGCTTTATTTTTTAAACAGCACTTGCTCTACCATTTAGCCTTGAAGATGACAGAACGATGCCAGTGACTTAGTGCTGGTTCTTTTGAGCATGTAGGTGGGGTGAAATAAATGGAAAGTCCATTCTAAGACAAAATTAAAAACTTAATTCTAGGAAAGAATGTAGAATATTTCTCACACATTTTAAAATTAAAGGGAGAATTTGGAGAGTGGAATAAGTGCCTCCATTTTCATACTCATTCTCTAAACTGCATTAGCACATCACAGTTATATTACACCTAGGACCTGGTACAATTTGTAGAGCTACCCTCGGTTGAATTAGTCTCAGCTATATCACAGTCTGGGGCATGATAACAGTATTAACATTATAAGCCTTAGCCCTGTGTACTGAGCACACTGAGTTTTTTCATGAAATAACAGTGTCCCTCGTGCATGCTGAAGTTGCTTAACAGCACCGTTTATGCAAATAAGTTAATTTATGTTAAATACATTTAATTATTCTACAAAACTGACTTCAGTACAATATATCAATTTATTTTAATTTATAAAACAGAGATTTTGGAGATTTCTTTGACACCAGTTAAGATGAAAGATTTTCTTATTTTCTTTTGGCACCAAGATTTCAAAAATAGCTTGGTTAATACGAGAGAAAAAACAGCCAATTTTTCAGTTTCAAGGTGTTTTCAAGTTATGAGAGATAAAAATTACTGATTATTTTGTATGGTTATGTGCAGTTTATGTAAAATTTTTATCTAGTTGAACACCTGTGTGAGCATGTAAATTTAAGGTATTTGAATGGATATTGTATATGATTGTAGACTTCATCTCTGTTTCATGCTCTCAGGCACATATATTAGTAGTTTCTGCATATTGCAATTTATGTTTATTATTTTGCATTTAAAATCTGCTAAAATTCATAGTCAAGCTGATATTCAAATTGCCAATATCCACATACTATTGCTATTCCTTCTGCTTTGTTTGGGTTTTTTTTATTAGTATTCATTAATAGGAGCAAATAATTACATTAATTGTGAATATTTTTATCTTGAGACTCCAGTTGAATTTGAACGTGAGTGCTATTGTAGAAATATTTGTCAAAAAATTAGAGCCAATCTACAGAAACATAAATCCTCACACTCCATATGCATCTGCTGTGCAGGCTGAAGTCTTTATTAGTCAGTAGTTAATACTTTACAATATACCAGAATAGGAAGGGTGAACTTAATGGCAGCAAAGACAGTGGAGTGAAGTTTGGTAAACCATCAAAATGAGAAAAATCAAGGACTTCTAGTTTTGCTGGTTAGGCCCATAGTGACAGTTGTGGCCAGGTAAAAAAAATGAACAACAAACAAACCAAAAACCAAAAAGCAGACTCTTGAGCAGGCAGATAGAGCATTTCCCAATTTTCTCATCCTGCATGAGCTAGACAAAGTGTGGTTGGGGTTTTTTTGTTTGTTTATTTGCTTTGAAGAGGCATACATAACTAGAGAACCCAAAACCTGCTGTAAACTTCATTTTGCATATCTGTGAGCAAAGAACTATGTATACTGGCTGATAAATCACGCAGTGTCTTGACTTCATTGTATCCAGGTGCTCATAGCAAAACCGAAATACTTTGGAATTAATAGGACAAGACATAACAATCACATCATACAAATTTACCTCATAATACATTTAATATCATGCAAGGTCTTTGTGGTCCACAACATATTGTTAATGTTCACATAGGCTTTATGGATTTACTTTAAAATTATTAATTCAAAATGTGCTATTCACTTACCTTTGGATCACGTGTGATCAACTTGCTTGCCTGTTGGATTATATATGAGAAGATCAAACATCAACTGCATAAAACTCAAACTATTAAAAAGTACGTGAACTAGTAATGAATATTCATACTGTTTTGATTAGTCATGCAAATTGCATGACACTCTATTCCCTGATTAAATGGTGCGGGGCATTCATATGCAAGTGTAAAAATTCAAAATACAGTGTCCATGAAATGGTCACATAAAAACAATGAAATTATCTGTCAGGAATTATTTATAATGAACGTTAATTTAGCTCCACCAGTCAAATCAGGATAGACTTTGGCATCATCTCCCTGGATGCAGCAAGAAACATTTGTTTATTAACAGAATCAATTTAATTCTTCGCAGTGAAGTGTTAGCCCTTTAGAAGAAAAATGAATGGTAAAAATAAGATTTCATCAAAGATGCAAGTGTCATGCATATTAAAGGATGTCTTTGTCCTTTACAGTTAAATGATCATAACGAAATCCATAGGATTGATTGAAGCATCTCTGGAGACCAGTGTCTTTCTGAAACTTCTGAAATCTTTGAAAGTGTATAGGGACAGTTGAAATGCTGCAATAAAGAATTGTTAAAAAAAAAAAAAAAATAGATAAAACCCTAGTGTCAAAACTTTTGTGATTAATTTCTTTTTCCTGGTGGAGGTGAGGCTGAAAGAACCTTCATCAGGGTAATTCTAATACACCATAGCTGATAAAAAGCTAATAATCATTCCAGAAAAAAAAAGTCCCAAAGTTTGTACACCATTTGCCCTTGAGAACAGTGTAACAGCCATTGTTATTTATTGTACTAAAACTATATGGAATAATTTCTGGAAAAAAATGCTTATAGTTGTTTACTTGTATGGAAAACAAAATCCAAATCCAACTATCCTATCATTTCTAAGTAAAAGAAAATTATTTGATCTCTGGGACTAAGCATTTTTTTTTCCATTGCTTTGATTTTATCTTTTCAAAGAACTGAAATACTCATAATGATTTTTTGCTTTACTGCCATAGTTTAGAAAGCACACTATGTTCAAACCTATAGATTAGGTCCTATGTCCTACGCAGAAACTCTGACTTTGTGCTGTGTATTGAATGAAATATTTGAAAAAATGGTAAATAGCTCTGTTTACAATCATCAGTAGGTAGTAACCTGGGCTGTCCTCTGATGGTAAAGATTAGGCAGTGTTTATCTGTAGGTTTTCATGGGTTCCTTTTCAGAGTAGTTTATATGACATCTGTGGCTATGAAATTTACTTAATGTGAGTTTATTCACATTTTAATCCTGGATTTTATTAACATTTAAATACAATTATGATATTGAAATGGAAATAGAATTACACATTTATGTGAGTCTTCTTAATACTTTGATTTTTTATTGATTGTTTTAAGGTATATTTTTAGCAGTCATTTTTCAAAGGACAATTTTGAGGTTGTCTTCTTACTTTATCAAAATGATCCTCTTAAGTTATCCAGTTGGTGCAGTTTTCTGTTCTATTTTTTGTTTTTGTTGTTTGTGAATTGTCTCATCCTCTATTCTATCCAAAGCAATTTTGAAATTTCAGAATTGTTCCTGGCCTTTTGTGGAACAAGGTCTTTGTTTAGAATTGTTTTGCTATAGAATCAAGAATGTTCAAATAATGACAATGCTATAAAAACCCATGAGAGACTGAACTGAATATGAATTTCGCATCAGCATGTTTCTGATCCAAAATGTAACGGACAGAAATGCTGTTACAGACTTAGAATATATGAAATCTTCCGTCACTTATTAACTGATGCATTTGTATATTTTCATATACTATTAATTTAATATTAGGGAAAATATTTTTTGTTATATTTAGTAAAACAATGTTAATCAAATAAAAAAAATACATGTTTAGGATCATCATACTTAAGGAAAAAAGGTAATTATACTCAATATATTAATGTAAAAGAGATCTATTTTGACAGTATTATTTGACAGAAAACTATTCCAGTAAGGTTTTTGATCAGTTTTAATTCATATTTATTCTGAGGTGGGGGCAGATTTTTGTGTAATTTTCTGTTTTAGAAAAAATAAGTATCTCAAAGATGCTATAGAGAAAATTCACCCTCCTTCTATCTGCCTGCTCGATCTGACCGTCTCTATTGCATCATAGCTCCTTTTTTAAGAATGAAGTACTATGCAATAGAATTTTGGCAATAAGAGGGTCATAAAACAAAAATGCATGTTTAATTGTGAATATATTCAGATTAATTGATTTTTGAAAAAAAAAAAAAACCAACAACAGCAAACACTCCAAGAAACATAAATAAAAGTATGGTCAAATGCTGCTTATTCTCTTTTTCTCTGAAGAATCTTTTTACAGGAAAATATATTTACAATGAAGACAGTAAAAACCAAGATATGAAACTTTGTGAAACTGCTTCATAGAGGGGGGAACAGAAAAAAAGTCTGCTTAAGATTTTTGCTAGAATCATATAAAACACTTGTTGTGTTATTAGGCACTAACTTATGATAAAGCTATTATAGTTTCATTGTCTCAGAGTGATGAAAGTGCTAAACAGTCCTCTGTAGTAAATTAAAGGTACAAGAATTTAGTATATGTCATGGATCATTATGATCTGTTTACAGAGTACCTTGAGCAAGCACAGCATTTCACAAGCAAAATCCATACTCTAATAAAATTTTGTTAAGTTTTGTAATGTTAACATTTGTAAACAATAAACCATGAAATAAACTAGTCATATGAGTAATTTCATCCATTAGAAAGCTAGGCACAGTGCACTAGTTAATAGTCCTTTAGCAAACAGAATTTAAGCAAGCAAGGTGCGGTTAATCTATGTGTTTAAATCTCTGGCATCTTCTGCAGTTATATAAGCTAAATATAAATATAATGTACTCATTTTCTCTAACTCATATCAGCAGAATTTTTGCCTGGCTGAACCAATTCCTCATTGCTTACACAACATTATTCACTTTTATATCAGCTTCTAAATTCTGCTGTCTACTTCCTTCATACATTTTTCTACAAACTATGTGAAGTTTGATTTGAAACATCTTTCTAGCATCTGTTGTGTCAATTGTTTAGTACTGTTATTTCCTTCTTTATTAACACCAGTGATGGCACACCAACACCAAGGGCTTTGACTTTACACTGTCATTTTTCCAATGGAAGATGAGAGTCCAGGCTTTCCTCTGCTCTGCACCTCTGGCTTTTTTCCTGTAAGTCTGTTCCGTTGTTTCTCCACCAAGATGCTCAAATCTGTGGCTAGGAGTTACATGAGTCAAATATGTCCAACTTGCTGTGACAATTGGTAGAGACTGATTCCTGCCCCTGCCCACCACCACCCCCACCACCCCCCAACCCCCACTCCCCTAAATTATGCTCAAGGTGATATTTAGGTTTTGATATTTTTGTTGTTGTTGTTGATGGGGATTGTTTGGTTGTTTTTCTTTGGGTTTTTTTTACTGAAAAAAGGCCCTGATGACTCCAGAACTTTTAAATAGTTTTCCAGCATTTGGGTCATATATCTTTTTTTCCCCATTAGTATTTGCTTAAAAAGATAAGTCAGTGTAGAAAGGCTTTAAGAGCGTATTTGAGACAAAAAAGTAGAAGACAAATAGGAGTGACCCACCCTTACGTTCATACACTATTTTACTATATGTGAATGTAAATTTTATTTTCAAGGTAATTTAAAGGCTTTTGCTGATATTCTGACTACTATTCATTACTATCTATTAGTGTAGGCTTTTGCATATGGCCTATGGAAGGTCTTTTGGAGGGCCTGTGTGATGAAGGGAATAAAACCACAACAGTCCTCCTGTTTTAAAAGAGGTACTTGGGAGAAGGGGTACTTACATATACTGAAAATGGACACCAAGTGTTCGTTGTTCACATTTTAAACAGCATTCCGTGTGGAAGTTGCTGCTTAACAACTTATTTGATTATGAAGATATTTTTCTCAGTGTTCTAGAATTTGCTATATGTATTAATTTTTCTACCCTCTTTTGGAATCAAGACTTGATGTCAGCTACCAACACACATTAACTGTTTTGGTCAGCCAACTGCCTGATACATTAGAACAACTTGTATTCTGAGATTGGCCATAGGGTCTGATTATCCTTTTATTTTCATATCAATCCTTGTATTTTACGGAATGCATGCTGGTGGGTGGGGTTTTTTTCTTTACTTTTTTTTTTTAATTTTTGTTTTAAATCTATGACCACGAAAGCCCTTTTCTGAACATTCTTGAAATTCTTTAAAAAGTAAATGTGATGTCAACCAAATTTTTCAGTCAGATGTTAATTTTTTTCATCAGGAATAACTATGTCATGATCTGTAAAATTTTCAAAGACTGGTTAAGAATAATTTTCCAGTTTATAAAGAAGAGATGCTCAATTATTCAAGTAAATAAATTCCTAGTGTGACTAACAGTTGATGGTCAAGAATAAGGAATACTGAAGTGTAAAGTAATGAAAAAGTTTTCATAATTTTAGGTGTTTCTTTTTATGCTCTTTGGTAAAGGACAAGCACAGTTTCATATGGTTTAATCAGGTAATTCCTTTTAAAAGTGTTTTATCTGTTTTAAGTTTTGGATATTTATGAACTTGTTCTAGGATATGCAATAAACTAATCAATCTTAGATGTTCTTTGCTGCCACTCTTACACCACTGTTAGCCAATCTTTGCACTGTTACATGTATGCCTCGTACAGAAGGGGTTATATTCTGTTCCACTGGTAAATTCAGAATGCTTCTGCCATGACCAAGCAGGGATGCTTTCAAGAAAAGATTGAAAGTTGTCATGAACATATGATTGTATGTGGAAGAATTAGCTTTTTCTTGCTTGCAGGTGTTCCCAAAATGTCACTGAGACCTTCCGAGCAATGCAAAAGTTATGGTGGAATGGTAAACACTGTGAAAGACATAGAATTATAATTCTGTGTTATTTTCTTCAGTGATTGTAGGAAGGTAGAAGAGGTATTTATATCTGCAAAACTTTTCTCTATTTTGCCAAAATCTGCTTTTTTCTGTTAGAAGCAAAACAGGACAGGTCTGTTAGGGTGTTGGCAGCTCTGGATAATTTCTGTTCTTCCATGTGAATTGAGCTCACAGGTGTTCTGTATAGTCTGTGGTGCACTGTGACTTCTGAATTCCCATGAAATTCAAGAGTATTAATTGAATGAAATTTCCATGTTTTCATTACAACTGAAATGTTTTTAATGTCGTTCCTGATGATCTTCACAGATATAAGCAAGACACAGTTTTGGAGAGAATTAGTATCTTTTATTAGATGTTCTGGGATGGTTAAAAAAGCCCAGACATACATTAAGCCATATGTCTTAATATGACTTAAGATGTAAGTCTATGTGTCACGGTTTTTTTTGAAGCGTTGTTTTGTTATTTTTCCTTCACCATCTTCATCATCTTTCCTTCACCATAGGATATGGAATGTCCTGTAAGGAGTAGCTAGGAACTTCGGGTTTCTCTAGTTTGGAGAAAAGGAGTCTGAAGGGCAACCTCATTGTTCTCTACACTTCCTGAGAAGGGAATTTGAGAGGGAGGTACTGATGCCCTTCCCCTGGCATTCAGTGATAGGATGTGTGGGAATCGTTCAAAGTTGCATCAGGGGAGGTTCAGACTTGAATTAGAAAACAGGTCACACCCTGTAACAGGCTTTCTAGGGAGGTGGCAGATAGCCCATATCTGTCATCATTTAAGAGGTGTTTGGACAATGCCCTTAACAATATGCTATAATTTTTGGACAGCCCTGAAGTGATTGTTGTAGGTCCCTTCCAACTGAAATATTCTGTTCTGCCTCTGATGCCTCAGTAACAGTTACTGCCTTTCTTTACATTTCAGAGAGTCATTTGTGTTTGTGTTTTGTGTTGTGTTTATGGGATGAGATATTCTGCCATAAAAACATGTTGTGTGATCCATACCACATATATTTGTATTGAACAGTGGCCAATAGATAGCATATTACACAAAGAACAAAACACCAAAAACTAAAAAAAAATAAATTATTATATTACTATAAAAGTGTACATAGTGAGTTAAAGTAGCTAGTAAAATTTAAGGCTGATCTGTTCTGGAACTGCTTGGATTTTACCTGGCAAGAGACTGAAAGTGCTGGAGTTGGTTTCTCTGGTATGTTTTCAAATGTATGGTGGATAACTGAATGAAAAATTATAAATACAAAACTTAGCATGACATTTCAAGTTTTCTCAAAGCTTTTTTCTCCAAAAATGAATGAATTAATTGATCTGACCAAAATTTACTGTATCTGCATTTTGTATATACCGAATATTTTAGTCTAGTATCAGGCATACAATGACACAAATACTCCTTTCAGTCCAAGCTTCAATATTTCAGAAAATTTAATCATTGTAAGAAAACATTATTATCTTATTTCATATCTGTATATCAATAAAAGGGAATTATAAGATATTTAAATATTGAATATTAATTTTACAGATATATATAAAATGTCCACATTAATCTGTTTCTGTGTTTACAGCTTTAAAAATAATTAGGATGATTTGCCAGTGACTTTTTAGTAGGTATTTTTTGTCATATTTTTTACTAAACCCATCAGAGAGACTGGTAGTACATAGGCAGTAATTACTGTTGAATGTGCTACTTTCCTTAGTGCTATCCTGTTTTCCATATGTGGAGAACGAAATACTGGTACCTAATACAGTCCTATGACACCGATTGTTTCCTAAACAGATTTTCAGAAAATAATGTAGAAACATGGACTGGATGGGTAATTATGGTAATTATCTGTCCAAAAGTATAATAAAAATAATACCATCATATCATATCATATCATATCACATCACATCATATCATATCTTAAAATCCAATGCATTACAGTACAATAAGAAATATGCAGTGATTATCCACATCTTATTGTTTTGTGTTGAAATGGTTAACAATTATGTCTTCATTATGTTGAAGTTAATTCATATTTGAAATTCCATATTTAAACACCATAAAATTTGAAGTCCAATACTGAAGTATTTTCATAGTGACAGATGTTGCATATTTCTCTATTTTAGTCTTCTTACAAGATAAATGTTTTAAAAAGACAGGTTGCCTGTTGTGTCTGCACAGGTGATGTAAAATTTCACCTTTCTGTGCAATATATTGTATAAACTTAGTAGCAGTCAACTGAAACATAGTTCTTAACAGAAGGAGGAAAATATGTGTGATGTTCAGTGAGATAAAGGAAGGCATCTTCATATGCCCCTATGTAACACTACTGTATTTTTGCTTTCTCAGCAGCTATGTATGATTTTCTCTTGTTAATTATTTGTACTTATGTACATATATATCCATATATCTATGTATAAATGTGTGTGTATGTAAGCAGATATATATATACACTTATTTGAGACACAGCTACTTTTATTTTACTAAGGTTTTCCCTTTGATGCAATAGATGGCATTATTGAAATGGAGAAATTAGCATGAAGTAGTGTTTCTAGCATTATGAACTCTCTTCTTAAAATAAGTCTGTTAATTGCATCATAAAAATCCTTAATCAAAACCTCTCTGAAGTAACTGAAATAATGACAGGATCAAATTACATGAATTCTAATATGCTTTAGGCTGTATTGTTGTTTCTAATACCTTGACACTAATATCTGTTCCTTTCTTTTTTATGGTGATTCTGTGCAGAAGGTTTGATTTGCAATTGTAGGAAGGAGATTTCACTTGCTTCTTGAAAGCAGAAATAATGTTTCTTACCTGAAACCCACAAATAATAATTCCTTGAAAATTCACCCCATTACAGAAAAGCTGAATACCTAAAATCTGTAATTTTCTTTTAACATGTCAAATTTAGAATTGGGATTTCTCACACACAGTTTTCCTGCACTTCACTTACCAAAATATGAAAGATTTGCATAAAGCCTCTGAGGAAAAGACAGATCCTTGTGTCATGCTTTGCTTCTGATAGAAAGATCAGAAGGCATTTGAAGCCACAAATTTTCAAACTATGTAAAGCAGCCATTCTTGAGTGATAAAACAATGTTACCAACCTCTTTAGGCAGCCTCATAATGGAGGAATGTCACCCTAATTTTCCCCCTGGATGTGTCTTTCATATGTATATCCCTTTCTATCACTTGAAAAAGTTGTCATGAAACCTTTCCATTATTCCCAAGAATAACTCCAGGTTCCATTTAATGCTATTTTTTGTCTTTTATGTCTCTGAATCTTATTCATCCCAAGGAGGTATCAAGTACATTTCTTGACATGAGATAGGCCATTAAATATCTCCCCAGGACAGAATACTTGTTCTTTCTTAAGTCTATAAAAAAAGTAATAAAATAAAGATGTAGAATGCTACCTTTTTCTTGATAGGTCAGGATGACCATCAAAGAAGCAGACTTTGTATCTAACATCTTTCTTCCCGAGGGTGCATGCTTGTTCGCTCTACAAAAGTCATAATAATAGGGCAGTAAGAATTCTGGCCTTATTTGATAGATATTAAAGACTCTAAATAGAACCATTTAGTGTTAAGTGGATATTTTGTCATCAAAATACACAATAGCATATACTGTTAGATTTTTTTAAAATACTTTAAAACTAAATCCTTGCTTCTATGCTTTTTTCATATACCTTCAGATACTTATTTTAAACGTTATCGTACTTTCTTATGCACTTGACCAGTTAACTGTCACCTGCGATTTAGAAGTTTGCATTTTTAAATGAAAATATGTAATAGGAATTTTTTTGTAATTTCATAAAATGGATTAGATTTTTTTAAATTATATCCATCTGGAATCAAATTTACTAAGGGCATCTACATGTTATATATTCTTTTATGCTTTATATGACAAAAGATTACATCAAGGTAGCAATATGACATTTACACAGCCTCATCTCCGTAATCTCCTAATGGAAACTGAACCTTTTGGGTTATACTAGTAAGTCTTTAACCAAGGTGTCAAAAATTCTAGTTCTTGGTTCAAAAATGAGAACATTCTTTTGAAGGGTACTGTAACAGTAAGAGAGCAGATACAGAAGTAGGAAACTTGTAAGAGTGGAAATCCTCCCCTCTTATGTGTGGGTAACTTATGAGGGGTGTGGATAATGGAGGAGTACAGATAGATGAGAGGAAGCATTGTCTAAACATTGGAAAATGATACATAATATAATAAAACCACAGAAAAAAAGTAAATTTGATTCTACAGATTCATAGCTGGAAATAATAGCTCAGTATTAAATGACTGCATGCATGTGTTTTTAGTAAAGCTAATATAAGAACAGAAAGGAGAAAATTTAGGGTTTTAGTTATGTATAAATCTGTAGTGCGCAGGAGATTATAGTACCTCAGTGATAACAAGATGGAATTACTTTCATCACATTTATCAAAGAAAACCTTGGAAAGGTGGCAAGAATCAAATGGCCTGCACAGCTGCAGAAGGTGATTATATACCCATTTTCATGAGGAACCAAGCAGCCAGGAAAATACAAAACTGGCAGAGAGGAAAAGGACTTTGATAACAGAGCTGTATTTTGTTGTGATACAGTTTGAATGGCAATGAACCTGCGAGTAAACTTGACAGAAAATTGTGCAGAATCCCTAAACTGAATTGCCCTCAGGGCATACAAAATTGGGTGATACAGAACAGTAACTACAGTGCAATAACTGCACAGGGTACTTGATAAGTGACAGGTATATTACAGACATTAATTAAGTGAGCAGGAGTGAAATCTTGCCAGCTCTGGAGCATCTGATAGGGCCTAATAGCAACAAATCCCTCTCACTCACTTTTTAACAACAACAGCAAAGTTCAAGGTGTGTTTCTAGCATCTTCAGAGGCACCAATTAGCTGTTTGTGGTGTCTGTTTCTCTGCAGTTTTCAAGAACAATTGTATCATTAAAGCATTTAAAATGCAGTGTTGGCAGGAAATAGAACAATAGCTGGAAGCAAAAAAAATTACAAAGCATAGAGCCATTATGTGTTTTTTGTCCGCAGTGTGGTGTATCTTGGACAGCATTTTTTACTGCAGGGAAGAAATGGAAGATCATTTAAGTCATAAAACCCCAAGATTTAGAAGGGCACCTGTAGGTAGTCTGAGAGCTCCAATCCTATTTTCTTACTGCTACTCAGTTTTTTGCTTTTAATATTTAAAAAAAAAAAATAGTCCCTCTTAAATTCTCTTGAGAAAACTTATGAAGAATATAAAATTGCACAAAATTACAGTGAAACTGTAGTTATTCTGTTCCATTTCCAAATGACTGGAGCATAGCAGGAATTGTCTTTGTTAGGATGTTTTAAGCACCTGACAGTATGATTTTTTTCCCCAGCAAACCTAACATAGTGTAAAAGAACTAAAATCTTCATTTTGCTTAGATTAGTAACTCCCCTCTCATATTTTCCAGGTTACATGAACAGCCAGATTTGTCTAAGGCTTAAATCAGTTTACCGCATCTTCCTGTTTCAGATTCCTTTGTTCTGTGTAGGGCCAAATAGTGGCAAACATTAAAGTGGTGAATCCTCAACAGGTCTAAAGAACATTCATGCTGGGAACCTGTATTTCACCATTGCAATTAAAAGATGCTTTGGTTAAAAGGTACAATAAATGAATATAGAGTGGCACACTGTTCCAGGTACCATCAACGTGAGGACTTCCTAAACCATCAGTTTCATTTAGATCATCACGTTTAATGGCTGTTGTAGCACCTACAAGTATCCAATCCTTACCTGAATTGTGTTATACTTTTTCAGTGTCCTAAGGCAAAGAAGTCCATGATTACATCACCTGTAGTATAGAAAAGATACTTTTCTGTTTGTTGCTGTGCTGCTATACTGTTTTATAGCTTTATTGAGCACCTTCAATTCTTCAATAACAAATTATAGTCAATAATTGTTCCCTTTTTACTTCTCCTTGCTTCTCATAAGTTAATTGCATTTTTTCACATCACCCTTCTGTTTTCCCTTTTCCAAGATGAATAATAGCAAAAGTCTCTAAGGGACTTTTGTATGAGGGCTGTGACAAAGAATCTCTGCTTACTGAGAAGTTGTTTTGTACCTCTGATTGCAATTGCCACCTTTTTATTCTGCTGGATTGTGTTCAGTAGTGAGGAGTACCGGAACTATGTACAGTATTCAAGGTACAGAATGCTATAAAATTGTCTTCCATTTGGTCTATCACTAAACCCTGTGCACACTTTCAAAAACTGTTGCTCAGATCATCCCTGTGTGATTATACACACATAAAATCCTTGGCTGTGGATGTACACTTGCATTGTCCTCTTGCATATACTTTTTTGGGTGTATACTGACAGTGAATTCCATTTAGCATTTTTTCACTCCATTACTAGTACAATATCAGATCATTTTTTGAGTCCGTAGTTTTGATTTTGTTTACCCTCTATTTGTTTCACCAGCATTCTTGGGTGACTCCTCTCCACTCCCTTTCCCCAGTCCTTTAAAAATGCCACAGGCCAATTTAAATCATAGTGCATACACCTTTGACTTTCTGTGGGTAATCTGCTACCTTTTCTGAAACTGACTCAGTCCATGCCCACACACAATGCAGATTTTGGCCCAAAATAAGCATACCGACACATACCACATTTCAGATAATTCCTGTATTTTGGGGCCCCTGATGAATACAGTTCTGACTGGGGAAGAGATGGAACAACCTTTTAGTGCTGTCATAAGAGGATGTATAACCCACTCCAGCTGAAAAGCTGAGCCACTATAATGTCGAGAAACTAATTTAAGACACTGAGTTGGTCCAAGTGAAATGTAATTTCTAAAGCATTCTGAGGATAGATTTTTGCAACTGAATGTACCAAACTATGCAAAAGGCAGATTTTTGGAAATAAACTTCATCTTTAATGCAACAAGGATCCTGCTACCCCTGTGCTCTATAATTTAATTAATCCCTCATGAATCCTGGATTAATTTACAATGAAATAGATACATTAAATCTATCAGGAAAACAGTCTTTTCTAATTGTCATGTTCCGTTTAGATTTCTGTGAACTTGTATAGAATATTCCAGAAGGTGGAAATGTCTTTTGGGTGCAAAGTGCAGAAATTATGGTAATTTTGTACCATGGATTCAAAAAAAGTTTCCTATTCTAATCTGAATGGGATAGTACAGATGAAGTACAATTGATTGTATGTGTAGGAAATCAGGGTACAGAGGTAAGCTGGAATCAGTAGGCAAATATTAAAATTGTGGCTGTCTTGTATTATTATTTCATGGTTCATATTGTAATGATTTTTTTTTCTTTTAATTTCTGTTCTTCAAGGTGGAAATTTTTTACATTCCCCTCCATTTTGAAGTTGGAAATAGCATAATTTCAGAGATGTAGGATGCTAAATGTTAAAATGCGTTATTGCTGCAAGAATCTAGCTTCACAAGTCATGTATTATCAGGGTAAGGCAACAGGCTTTCTAAAGAGTTCTACAAGAAAATAAAAAAGCCATCAGAGAATAATGAGAGGCTCATTAAGGTATATTGATTCCATGAAACTAGTAGGTGGGAGTGGAGAGACTTCAGTCATAAACTTGGACTGATGGCATCTTAATTGTACTACCATCTGCAGTGACCAGCAAGCCAAAAACATTCATTCTTGCAGGAATTTTAATAATTATGTTTATGGTCATGAAATAATCTTCTGCATCTATATAGGTTATAATGATCATTTCATAAACAGGGACAAGTACTTTCAGCAGAAATTCAAGGTGTAAGGGATTTACCTGAGCAGCAAGTTCTGATGTGAAAAGAGCTTTTTCCCTTTGCTAAGGCATCTTTCCATTCAGGAGTGTGAATTACATAGTGTATAACTTACTGATGGACACTGTGACTAGCAAACATCCTTCAGTTATTGCTGCCATATAATGAAAATGATACAGTATACATTTCTGCTGTACTTTCAGTAATACATAATGTTCTATTAAAAAGTAATAGGGTTTGGGTTAGGGGTTTTTTGGGTCTGAAGCGATAATGATACAGCGTGACTAGTAGTGTGACTCACCAGTCTTTGGAATGAAAGTTGCAAACTGAAAATATTAGTTCACTGTAAGACAATACTTTAATTAAAAAAACCCAAAAAACCAGAAAAAAACCCCAAACCCCCACAAATCTTAATATGGGTTAATCTGGCCTATATATGTGATTTGCTAACAGAAAACATTGGTGTGTGTGTTTCTTTCAGTAAACTTCCATTGCTGATCCTGGCTTATGTTTTTTAATTTCAGCCCTTTTAGGGTTGAAACATGGTTTCAAAGACCTTCTCATAAGGGCTGTTTACCCATAAACAGATAGCTGGGAGCCATATGAATCTTCTCTAGAGGACAAACTGTTTCAGTGGGAAGGTTCTTTTTGCAGTGAAAATCTTGGGAAAACTTCAAAATTATCTAGACTCTACTGTCGCCAGGATTCTTAGTATTCCAAGACCATACTATTCAGTGAAATCATCACTAGCAGTTCTCTATGAGTGTGTGTTGCATTTATGGCTAATTTCAGAAGCTTAGAAGAGGGTTTGTGTGTTTGGTGTTGGAGTTTCATACTTTTTTTGTGAGACAATATTTCTGATCTAACAGCAATATTTGTCAGTTTTGTAAAATCTACAGACTTGCATATTAAATTTAAAAGTACTGTCAAATAGATTCACATTTAATTAGATAGGAAGGAAATGGAATTCCAGCATGTGGTTTGCATGCTCTTGTTCCTCAGTGATGTTCAGAACACAGCAGTGCAAGTAGGATTAATCTAACCAGCAGCTGTTGTATGAAGCAAAGGGATTTAGAATTTAAATTTTTAACATATAGTTCATGTCCAGAAGTTATGACATTGCTCACACTGAATCATTCCAGGGCTTTGTCAGCTTTGGTGTGCAAAGTGCAGGAAAAGTTGTCTGAAAACATAGCATCTTTATCGATTCTTCATTCTTCAGTGGAGTTGTGGCTGGCTGCTGTTTATTTTTGCTTGCATGTATTTCAGGATATGAATATACATGAACTCATTCTGCCCTATTCCAAACTGCCTTTTTGGGGGGTTAGTAGATATTTCACTAGCTTAGTAGAAGGACTGGAAAAGACTCTAGCTATATCTAGTTCTTTCAGAACAAGTTGTCGTTCTCTAAAAGAATCTTGGTCCAAAACCCAAGAAGTATTAAAACCAGATGTGGCTTGAAAGAGTTGCTTTCTGAAAAAAATAACAAAAAGTAGAAATTAGTGGGTAGCCCATATGCATAATCTTTAGTGTAGCACAGTGCTCTGAAAGCTAATGAGGAGAGATTTACAGCCACCAAAAAAGCCCTGTAAATATTCTCTTAGACCATGCTTACAAATATATTCATTCTGCATGTCTAGACAAGTGAATTTTGAGCCTGTTTGTAATTCCACAGAGATCGGGCAGCTTTTGTGTGATGATCAGCAAAACATTAAACTTGAAGACTAAGAATTGATTTTTTAACCTAATACCTGCTTTCCAAATTATTTCCTTTCATTTCCAATATCCAATTTTTACAATTATATCTGGACTGAAATGGCTATTACCAGCAGGGCAGTTCAGAATAGCAACATTTATCTATGTGACTCCTCTAAGACTTCTCTTCTCAAGTTTGTATACTGTACTTAGAGGAGTATTTATTATTTTTTGTCTTCCAAATGAGCTAAACAGACTGATTTTTATTCTTTATTTCATTCCTGCTTTAGTTGACAAATTTAAAGTGGATAGACACCTGGTGCTGGTCAGTATCTTCAAGCTAAACCCTAGTGAGGAGGTTTTCAAAGCATTAGTACATATTTTATTTTAAAGGAGACATTATTTTAAAGGTGAATTTATGTCTAGTATATTAATTTAATGACAGGAATTTCAGTCAGCTTTGAGTTACTTTTCAACTTTTTTTAACAAGTTTTCACTGTGATGGTATACTATTGATAAGAATTTGATGACTTTTTAAAAAAAGAGTTTTTGATTTCAGAATTTCACTGTTTCCTGAAACTGGGAGGTTAAACTTCTTTTCTGGCTGTTGTGCTTGGATCTTTAACATGGGTTCCAATGTTGCTTTAAAGGCTGGGCTTTAAATGCAATTATTTTTCACAGTACTGTAGGTGGGAACCAAATTTACTTAAAATAGGGAGTTTTTATAGATGCTGATGGTGTTACATAGCTCTGCTTTGCCTTCATATACACTAGTGGGTTTTATTTTTCACTGGAAACTGCTGAGTATTCAGTGGAAATGAACTATACATTCCAGCTCATTTAGTTAAAATGTCTGGTCTTTTCACTCTGTTGTATCCCTTTTTATATTATAATACAGCATGGATGATTCCTCTTGTGCTCCAGATTTCCTTTTCTGATTCTAAACCAGGGAGGCTCTATAGACCTGAGAGACTGGCAAAAATTATGCAATTATTCTTTTCATATTCTGTTAGAATGCAAAGCTAGATGCTTGGAGCTTACATCCTTAACAAAAGGACTTTTCATAAGAGGAAACAGCTGGAAGAGTGATTAATAAATTATCAAGGTTAAGTCATGTATCAAGGTATCCTGGTTTTGGTTGTGATAGAGTTAATTTCCTTCTTAGTAGCTGGTGCAGTGCTGTGTTTTGGATTTTGTGTGAAAGCAATGCTGATAGCACAGGGATGTTTTCAGTTATTGCTTGGTAATGTTTATATTAAGTCAAGGACTTTTCAGTATCTCAGACACTGCCAGCCAGAGGGCTGGAGGGGCACAAGAAGCTGGGAGGGGACACACCCTGGACAGATGACCCAAACCAGCCAAAGGGATATTCCATACCATAGAATGTCATGGTCGGTATATACAGTTGGGGAAGAAGGGGGAAGGGGGGCACATTTGGCATTATGGCGTTTGTCTTCCAAGTGAGTGTTGTGCATGATGGAGCCTGGCTTTATCAAGGGTGGCTGAACACCTGCCTGCTGATAAGAAGTGGTGAATGAATTCCTTGCGCTGATTGCTTGTGTGGCTTTTGGTTTACTTATGAAACTGTATCTCAACACATGAGTTTTTGCACTTTTACTCTTGTGATTCTTTTCCCCCATCCCACTAGGGGTGGGCAGAGTGAGCCAGTGGCTGTGTGGTGCTTAGTTGCCAACTGGGGTGAAAGCACAAGAGGGTAGAATTTTTCAGTCTCCTGGGATAGCTGAGGTAAACTCTGAGGTGGACTTTTTTAGTAGTAAGTGCTGTTAAGTTAGGCAATAGTGAGTGAAACCTAATGATCTATATTAAAAATAACCACATTCGCATGCTACCCCACTCTAATGCAATGTAAGTATTATCTGTATATTCTTTGACTCTTGGAGAGATTTCATAAAATATCTACATTAATTGAGCCTATATTACTTCTTCCTTTCATATAGTGCTCCTGGAGAAATTAAGTAGGATTTCTTGAAAAAATGAACCTACTTCACCAATAATAATAATAATAATAATAATAATAATAATAATAATAAACAACTCTTCTTAACCTTCAGTAGGATATTTCCAGAAATAGTCCGTATACTAGAAATATAATAGGATGGCATTGAACTGTTTGAAACACAGAATTGTGGAATCATAGAATCATTTAGGTTGGAAAAGATTCTTAAGATCATTACATCCAACTGTTAACCCAACACTACAGAGTCCACCACTAAACCATGTCCCTAAGCACCACCTCAAACACTATGTTTTTGCTGATCAGGAATTTAATTATGCGCCAGAAACTGGTTCCTAGAGTGTAAATGTTGCTTGACTAATACGCTAAAAATGCAGTTATGCAGCGGGTAAAGTACTGGAGCCAAAGCCCCATTGGTAGAGGATACACAATGGGATATACATTTTCAGATATATTTTTTACCCTATGTACCTTTTTATACCTTGGTGGTTTTTTTTTTAACCAGAGACTAATTTTACAGACTATATCAATATGAGCCATATCAAAATGTAGAGCCACTGTGAAATACTCACATTTCATATGAAATTTGTATGGTTTTGATAGGTTGTTTTATATGGAGTTAGATTGCGAAAATTTATGATAACTGTCAAATAGCCAAAGTGGGACTTCAAAGCTGGCTAACATTTTTGTAGAAGACATTTAGACTGAAATGAGCCTGTAGTCTGTGAAGCTACATTATGATTACAGTGGCTCTGAGGATGAAAATTCTAGGTGGGGTAGTGCCCACATTCAATATTAGATGGAAATTTCAACTCTTCAAAACTATGTTTCTTAAGCTTAGTACTTAATGAAATTCCTTTTTTATGATTTGAGAACATTTACCAGAAAGAATTATGTGGCTTAAAATATTAAAAACCCCATGAACTATAGTTTTCTATTACTGTATTTTGAACATTTGCTATAATTTTCATGAAAATGTTGTCTATAAATAGGGTACATTCTTAAAAGGTTTTAAAGAAATAACATAATACAGGGAATAGTATAACCACTTGACAGAAAAGTAGATGTTTGAAAGATTAAGTAATTACTAATTTGTCAGACTGAAGCAGTGGAAGAGCTGGAATCAAAATTTAAGAATAAAGTAATGCAGAAATATGTGTCCTGAAGGAGGTGGAAAACAGTTTTTGATGATAAAATATACCAGGATTTTACCATGAAAACTCAAAGGAAGAGTAGTGTGACATTCTATTCTTGTCCTGTTATCTTGTTATCCTTTTAAATCCCTGCAGTGCAGTGGACTGACTTTTTTTCTAGTTTTGTTTCCAGTTCTTGGCTGTTTGGGTTTTTTTCAGGGTTTGTTTGTTTGGGGTTTTTGTGTGTGGTATTTGTTTTTTTGTTGGTTTGTGGGATTTTTTTTTAGATGAGAGATCATTTGAAATAGATTTTTTAATGTAAAAATTTAATCTGTCCTATTTGGAAGTCCTCATCTTTTATTTTCTGTTGAACAAGAATGTACAATAAAGGATACAGGGGTTTCATATATGTCTTTTTTATTGTGTCAGGTAAATTAATTAGGAGATTATTGAGTAATCCTTCTACAAACTGAAGGAATCATAAATGAACATAGAAACCTTTTGTCCATAGAAGTAATTGTTCGCAACATAGGGATATGCCAAGTAGTGTTTTATCACATCTCTTCTTCTACTTCAATGCATTCAGGAAGGATTAGAGTGGTGAATTTAATATGTCCTCAGAAGGTATCAGAATCCGTAGAATAAATGTGCATGAAATGGAACCAGCAATGAGTAGTGCATTGCATCCCAGAAATTCAAGTGTGTAGTGTTTTGAAAAGAGGAAGAGTTGATTCACCAGGTTGGCTCAGCCATCTAGGAAATAACATTTGCTGAGCAAAATTACTATTACAATTTCAGCTATAAACAGTCTTAAGTCAGTGATAAGTTTAAAATACAGTAAGTGTTCACAGCTATTAACTATATATTAGCTTAGCTGATGTGTGGGCGTAAATCATTCCAATGACAATGTTGGCTTCACGCCAATCATGAACTCAGCTTAAAATTGTTTATTATTACAGTGGTGGTTATATTGCTATAACAAGAAAATTTCAGTAACTGTTTCCTGCTACCCTTTGAATAGGAAGCACTATTTCCAAACATGAGGAAAAGCACCAGAATGTTTAACTATATCTTATTTTTTAAGTTAATGATGAAGATGCCCTTGCATCCAAATTACAAAAGGATGATAATTTTCTTAATTTAAGCAAAGCCATTTTTGGGGTAACTTCCTTTTAAAAAGCATTTTTTTTACTTTTGTGTTCATCCATTTCCTGATATATTTATACTAAGGATTGCATGTGTAACTTACAACATATTATTTTTTTATTTTTTTTTAACCAAGCTTCCCTCCTTCCCTTACTGAGCAAAGAAATATAATTGTTGGAAAGATAAAGCACTTCAAATCTGACTGTGGAACTGACTCCCCTCTTCCCTGAAATGTGGACTCATAAAAATGCATAGCAAACATTTACTGCCACAGAACAAACCAGTTATTCTATATGACTGTAAAAATTGATGATTGTGTCTGTAACACCTAAAGTTCTATTAGAAAACTGGAATGGAATAGGAAATTGAATCATATTTGGAAGCTGTAACAAAATCACATCAAATATTTGACTCTGGTTTCATAACTGCATTTTGTGACTTATTAAACTTAGGTAGATTTTTCTCTGCTAGTTTTGTTGAATCATAAACTGCAGTTCACTAGTAAACACAATGGACCAGTTTTCAAAATTGTCTAAAGTATGCATGCATTCCTCATTATAACAACACTTCGTGTTGCCGTATTATATCCCATTAGCAAATATCACCATGCATTGCATCTGCTAATGACTTGAGTACCCCAGTGAAGAAATGTTGCTATTCCTGTTTCATGACATATGAAAGAGCAAATAGCAAATGTGACAGAGGTTATCTGGTCTGTAATGACAGTGTAGGATTTGAAGAGGTGAATTAACTGGGATAGAAAATGTGCAATTTGAAGCACTTTTTTTTTAATTGATACTGTTATTACAGCTTTCTTTTTGCCAGTTAGCTGGACAGACAAGGGAAATTGCCCATTCAAAGTTGTTTCTACTTTAAAACAAATTATCTCTGCAGGTCCATTGTACCAAACTTGCAAGACTCCCTTTCCATACTTAGTCTATTCACAGTTTTGCCAGACTCTCTAAACCTTTTAAGAAAATTGTTTCCAGGCTATATTTCTACCTTAGCAAGCTTGAAAGTCTGGCAAGTTTTTTCTTCTGTGTTTGTATTGTACAGTGTGTTGTGTAGCATCAGTGAAGGTAGAAATTCAGTTTCCCTCCACTTCCTTCCAAAATTGTTGTTGAATTTAAATCAGCCTTCTCAACATTTCTTCCACAATAATTTGAATTCTTTCTGATGCTAATATATTCAAATAGCTATTTTGCTGAGCACTGACACTGCTTTCATAAAGGTAACATAGTAAATGGCAGCATCATTTTTTTTTTCTGTGCCTTTAAGAATAAACTGAAATTCAGTGAAATTGCTATGTACCTTAAACCTCCTTCACTACTGATAACTGTGCCCTCAGAGAGTAAAGTGGATCCTGGCCATCACGCCTAGAACCAAGGCAAAACCTACTGTAAAAACTGAAATGGCAAGTTGGGAGCCATCTTCCTTTCTTATTCCCTTTTGTTTCACCCAGCTAATAAAAAAAAAAAAAACCAAAAAAACCACAAAAAACAAAAAACATACAAATTTATAATTAAAAAAGTTGCAGATTTGAGAAGAGAATGAATCTTAGGGATGGAAAACAAGGGAAGGAAATGGTTAAGACCATGATATGGAGCTCAAGACAAGAGAGCGCTATAAATACTGGATCTGTATGTATTTGATTGGCAAGAGTGGTGTCCTAATTTATGAATGTTTGAATGCAGCTGTAACACTCTTTAATAGTTTAGGTTTTCATACATAGTGATTGTACAGTGCACTGTTTCACTATAGCTTACTTCTTTGATTTTTTTCTCAATCATTAATATTCAGGGAACTTTATGCTCCTTTTCTACATTCCCCAAAGTAACTGATTCCTTGATATGGCAAACATCCTTTCTAATAGGAAATGCAATGCTATATACGTTGCACTGAAATTGTAAGTGGAGTTTTTTTATAATTAAACTTTTACTCTAGCATCAGACACAATGGACCCTATAATGGTGGTTTTAAGGTTAATCTATTTCAGCTTTTTTATAAAAACCAGTATATAAACTAAAAATTAGATAAAACCTAGTATTTATCAGTGAAATGATTTGCAGTGAATGATACTGCTGAATATATGTTACATGCTAAGTTTTAGAAGAAATTAGGATGGTTTTTATCACCAGCCTGTTTGAATAGTTCCTCCTTACATGTAAAAAACCCCCTCATATAATATCACCTAAAAACCAAATCCATAGGGTATGTATTTTTTCCCAAAAGAACTATTTGAGTAAGGGTACATGGGTTCCCCTAGAGAAAGCAGGTTTAAACCTGAGATTTTCCATACGTGAGTGCAACATATTTTTCTAGTATTCTAAAAATATTCTAGAAACATTCAAAAGACTACGTCAGAGAGACATTAAAAGAGAGTATTGATGGGATGTTTCAATCAAGAAGGGGATAAAGGGAACCTCTCACATATTAATTCACAGTAAAAAAGTTGCTTTTGATAGAGTTATTTTGTCAACAGGGTGTATATTCTGTATATATCCCTAATACGGCTTTTGTATACTAAAGAAAAATTAAGTATTTTGCTTCGGTTTAGTACAGATTAATTATTGATTAGGGCTAAAAAGATAATTGAATTAAGAAAATGATGAAAACATATAATTTGATGGTTTACGTTGGCATAGGATTCAGTTCAAACAAATACTTGCCACTGTTGTGGATTACAAGAGTATTAAGGATTTATGGCATCAGGAATACAAATTCAGCAGCTAATTAAAAAATCTTCATAACTATGATAGTGCCATGAAATACTAAAGATGATTAGCAAAATATGAACTTACTCATTTTCTTTTTTGAGGCATTTGTCATTTGACCTTATGTTTGTGTATTACACATTTATTTCAGTACATTTACTGTCATAAAAAAATGCAGTCATATAAACATGCAGCTGCATAAAACACTCAAAAATGCATATCTAACAGAACGATTAAGTGTTCTGATATGTCCAAGGATATCTATGTGTGTTGGAAAGGAATGGAGATAAAAATGAAATTTGCAAATGTTGTGACCGTCTCCCTGTAAATCAGATAGTTACTTTCACAGCAAGCATGAGTAAATTCTGAGAAGGTAGAATCATTGGTGCCAGGAAACATTATGCATTCCTATGCATTCTCTTCCATGGCCATCTTTGCCTTGCAGTACATGTAAGGCCGTTATTTTTCAAGTGTCTTCTCTAGTGGTATTCAGGCCTTGCTTAAGGAAACCCTCTGGTCTACTTCTGTACCATTAAATCAACATGTGATAATGAACTTTAACTATTTGGGTTCTCTATGTCTATACAGTAAAGCAAAGAATTGTGTCAGTTATTTGAATCATGTAATTAGCTCATACAGATGGATGACTATGCATTCAGACATGTTACGTCCAGAAGCCATTCATTTCTAGGGTGATGGATGTTAGAAACTAAAATAAAACAAAAATTCCAATTTATTTAAGTCTAGAGGAGTCAGTGACACAGACTATTTTAATAACTCTGACTCTGTATGTACAGTATTTCATTAATATGATTCACAGAATAATTTCCACAGAAGAATAAGTTAATATATTCCTTCCACCCCAAAAGAGAAAAGAGGTCTGCATTAGACTTGGAGATATCAAGGCAGCTTATTTGGAAGATCATTCCAGAGAAATTTCAAGGGTTTTTTATTTATTTCTTTTTCTAAACTCCTCTCACAGTTACTTCATTTGCACATTCCGTTTTCTTCAGGGTATGCTTTTTTGCACTTTTACTGGTTATCTCCAGTCCTGATCCCTTTCCCCCAGTTTACCTTCCAAGTCTGTGACCACCAAATCCAGTGAATCGCAGAGTGCTGTTTGTAATTCTTCTTGGCAAAGGGAAAACTGGTTTTACAGCAGAGTTTTTGAACAGGATACGTCTTTCTATGGCAGTGAGGTAGGCAATGAGGGAACACGGTGTGTTGAAAATGGGGAACTGAAGGACCAGATGAAATTCTGCAGTGCTGGTCTAGTCATCTTCACCAATGGGCCATGCAGTTATCCATGAAAATATTCATTATAGTGAACGGACGTGTCATGAAAAACAATTGCTTTGCAGGCTTAATAACTCTTTCCGCAGCTTTTTGTCCATTTTTTCTCCATCTGTGGCTTCCTGTTTCCTCTAAGTGTTGCCCATCTCACTTCCCTGTGGAACTTTAAAAGTGACACATCATGTTTTATGTATATCCACCTATTTCTTGATTTATTTTCCTTCCATGTACCAATATTTCATTTCAGTTCTTACATCATTCATGAGGGTGACATTCTCTGCAAATTCATTCCTAATTTACTCTGATTTTCTACTGAACAATTGAGTTTGTACCACCTTAAAGCCCCACACAGTTTTGTGCTTTAAAAAAACAACAACCAAAAACCTGTTTATCCTAGACTAAGAGATATTTCAAACTTGCATGCAATTTATATGTGTTTAAAAATGTAGCTGTGTTGTTTCATCATTTTCTCAACATAGTTCAGTGAACATACTGTCTGTTCTGTCATTAGGACTCACCACAATGTATGTGGCAAATAAGCTTCTCTACTAAGGAACAGGCCTTTTACAGACAACCCCTGTGAGTT
The DNA here is from genome assembly GCF_015220075.1 of Falco rusticolus. Taxonomy (NCBI): domain Eukaryota; kingdom Metazoa; phylum Chordata; class Aves; order Falconiformes; family Falconidae; genus Falco; species Falco rusticolus. The sequence goes on from NC_051210.1 coordinate 52,086,672, forward strand.
TCAAGATATTAAATTGTATGTAAGGCAAAATCTGATTTAAATCTTAGTGTACATTCAATCACATCTCCCACTTGTGATACAATCTTAAGTGATAAATTTTTTAAAATGAAAAAAAAAAAGTGCTTGCCATAGTAGTTATTGAATTGCAAAGAATATCACAGGTGGCAAAGGATCGTAAGTATTATTGGATTGCAAAACTCAATGAATTGTGTTGTAATTTTTGTTCACCATCATCCTGTTTTTATGCCAGGGATTTAATTTTTTGATCCTTTTAACAAGCTCCTTTCAAGAGAATTAATCTCTGTTTCCTTGTTATATATACATATTTTTTATGTATCTCTTGTCCTGTTTGTGATCTCAGGTTTCATAATTTTTAAAAGTTTGCCATTTGCTAATGCTTGTATATTTAAAATGAAAATTATATAAGGAATGAAAGAGTACAAGAGCTGAGGTGACTATTATCTGGGTAAATATTACAGAAAGAATCAGACAATGTACAGTTTTGGTTTTAAGATCAGGAGGATTTCTGTTTTCTTAAATATTTCCCTTTGCATCTCCTATCCTCATACTTAAGCATATCATAAGGATAGGCAATTAAATGGGAAATATTTAAGAAAATACAGAAATATGGTATGCTTAATCATGAGGATAGGAAATCCTCCAAATCCTAAGTAACATTTGGAAAAGTCTGAAGTCTGTTCCTAATGGCAACGTGAGAAAGAGGAGAGATTTAACAGCCTTCTGGAGACTGTATCTTCTGAAGTGTCTTACTAGCATTAATTCATTATTAACATCTTAATTTACCATTTGGGATTCTTTTATTTTTCATCAGGCATTACAGTTTCTTTGTTGTTAGGTTTGGGTTGGGATGAAGAAGGGATTGAAGAAAACTACAAAAAATACAGTCATGGTCCCATTATCCAGGTTAAAACCAGATATAACAAAACTAACAGTAGTTAAGAAAAAGAAAAAAGTAACCATAAAATAGTCACTTTAATTGTTTAACATAGCCAACGGTTGGATGCTTGCCTTCACATCAGTTGCTCTGTATGCAAGTTATTTTGTGTGGTTTATTAGTTACTTAAAAGGAGACTTTAATCTAATGTGTTATTAATTTGATTTAGTGTGATTTGGGGGAAGAAGAATGCTTGTGTTTGGTTTTTTATAAGACTGATGTCTTTCATCTGCAGTTTGCTACAGATGGGAGATTAATACATTAATCCCTACAATTCTCCCTTGTGACTTACAATAGTGCCTTTATTATCCAACCTCCACATCTATATGTCAAAAATCTTCAAGTATTTTCTTGTTGTTATTTATGAATTTCTTAGTCTCTGAACCTCTTTTCTGCATAAGAAACACCTCTGGAATTTTTTGTTAAAGAGGCAGATCACCTACTTTGATAATACCTTTCTTTTGCCTTCTGGACTTGCTTATTAGCGGTTCCAGTATGGAGAATATTGAAGTAAATGAAGTTTTTATAACAATGGATGCTGTGAATCTTCAGTGTATATTTTGTTGTTACTTGTTTTTAAGTAATTGACAGTTGCAGGTTTAGGTTTGGTTTTGTTTTTTCCTCTGCCAGAAAAAAAAAACAACCAACCCAACTTATCTACACAGAGTTCTTTTTTTATCTTAATTTCTCAGTTTTCCTGGTTTTATGCTTGTATCAGTGATTTTATCAAAGACTAAGGGAAGTTGACATGAAATACTTAACAGAAGGAATTATTTGTATCATATAATAAATGAAAAAATAGTCAGAAAAAAACCCTGATGCAAGAATGAGTTAAGATACTTTCTCTATATTTCTGTATTTTTTTTTTCAGGTGTTGACCTAATGGATAACCAAATGTATTTCATAATACCTCAGAAGCTAAAAGCTACAAATTGTCTCAGGCAGGTCTATCTATAGAAACCTATGTGGATGGTTCAAGATGGGTTACACTACCACATTTTTAAAATCGTGTAACAGACTAAATTGGGAAGAATACAAAATGAGAAGTGCCATAAACTATGCTGCATAAAGAACTCTTTCTCACTGTGACAGTAACTTACAGGCAAAGAGGACCCTACAAGAGGGCCTTGCAAATTTTGTCAGATGGTGGGTTGTTTGGTTATTTTGTTTTGTTTTTTTTCTTTTTATTTTTCATCTGAGGCAATGTAGAATTATGTCAAAACAGGAGAGGAAATTAATGACAAAGTATGCGGGGAAAGGGAAAAATACTTTCTAATAAAATTGAAAATTAATGAGTATGAGCTGGAATTCTTCTGAATGAAAGGTGATGTAATTTGTCAAGTATTTCAAGGCATGGTGATAAAAGACTGAGGAGGGTAGTGAGAAGAGTTTTGCAATTACATAAATTTTAATTACCAGTTACATGATCACACACTGCAAATGAAAAATTTAATGTCAATATTTTCAATATTTACCTGTTGGCAAAATCTGCTAGAGGTAGGAAAATCTCCTCGTTGAAGATGTGGAAATACCTTCATTTGATTAATTTGATGTGACATACGATAAAATGCTTGGAAATAAAGTGTAGACAACTAATCTGTACTAGAAGGAGGCTGCAAGCATCTAATAAATCTTCCTGGTTTTATTCCGACCACAGAATAAAATGGTCACCATAGCAAAATACAGGCCCAAGACATTCAAACACCATTTTTGTTGATTAAGAAATTTAGTTCATTAATCATGTTAAGAGATTAAAACTTCATTATTTTTCTATCTGAATTTTCCTGAAATTGTCACTGTGGTTTTCATCTATTGCTGAACATATTTTTTACAATTTATGGGAGCTTGGTTTTCCTGTGACAGCTGCAGTCATTTTAATGCACAATGTCATGAAAGGACAGCACAATGAAAATAGAAAAAGCTTGTTGCATATGTATGGCTTGTGAGTAGCTGAAACTAAATTTTGTCATTTTGTGAAGTCTAAAATACAGTTGGGATTACATCAGATTTACCCTTCAACTATTGTAAAGGAAAGAGAAATACATGTTAAATGAAACACTCTTTAAGAAACTTCATCTCTCTACTCCCCCTTTAAAGCTATTTTTTCTGTGTCCTACTTTTTAGCTGCAGTTTACAGTAACAGAGCCACGGTGTTTAATTCCTATAAAATGTCACAATTGGTGTCACTTATTAACTTTGACAAAAAGTCTGGCATTGATTTGAACCAATGGATTTAATTTTATCCATGTGACTTTGGTAGGCTGAATCAGCATTGCTTTATTACATCCTCAAAAAATTAAAATTTTGAAGATTTTTTTTTACTTTGTGAATATTTGCTAGCTATGTCTAAGCATAAAAACTTTGCTCAACGAAGAAAGCTTCTTCCTATATCAGAAAATTCCATTAAATCAAAATCAATTTCTGTTTTTTCTTTTGTTTTCTGATACTTGAATTTGCCAACAGCTAAGCAGTATAATTTAGAATAAAAATGGATTTTTCAGGAAATGTATTTTATTCAAATGACATTATAATGCTTTATATATAAAATTATTTTCTGTACTTTATGTTAAAATAGTTGCATTAGCCTTAAATGTGAAAAGTCTTACAAATTATTATATTGCAATAGTTTGAAATAAGTAAAAACAATGAGAAAAGCAATACAAACAACAAAACCTGTTTGCTGGTTGTTATAGTTCAGTTACAAAGCAAAGAAAAGAAACAGAAAGAATTTATTTTTTTTTTTTAAAAGATGGAAGGTAGCAGACAAAAATAACATAGGGGAATTATCTGCAACACTGAGAATATTGCTTTGTTAAATATCAGCGCCTAGAGCTCACATCCCACAGTAAGATCTGGACATATGTGCGTGTTTGTTATATATATATTGCTATCTAGCCCAAAGTTGATTTGGAAAGGGAGGCAGCAATTTCATGTATAGAAATAATAGAGAGCATCAGCATTCATTTACAAAAGGCTTTGGAACTTGCTCCAGTGATAATTATAATGGCTTGCAGTTTACAGCCAAAGTTTTTGGCTTCGTCCTTCATCCCTGACTATATCTTTTCCTCTGTGAATTAGTGACGGAATGGTGTAAAGGCAAAAAAGAGTTATCTTTGCAGACCTTTGCTCTCCCCCTCCACATAAGCCGGTGGTTCAGAGGAGTCCATATCTCTCTGGGAGCTGATCTTTTCATTCTTTCACCTGCACTGAACTGTAGCCATAAGCCGCAACAATGCCATTTCTAATCTCACAGGGCAGTGCTAAACTTTAGTATAACGGAAATAACTTTACCTAGCTGAAACTCTAAGTAAGACATCCACAGGGCTCATTTAGTCCAAAAGGGGAACTTACCAGTGCCTTGCAAGTCAAATCCAGTTGGTTAGATCCCTAAATTACAGTAGAAGGTAGGGACACCAGGACAACTAAAAAAGGAAGACACTATCACAAACATATGCAAGGTGATTATGTGGCTGACAGAGCTAATCAGCTGGATCGGTCAGCCCCAGCTCAGAAGAGAAAAGAAATTGGTGTGTCTCCACATTTGCAAGTACTCCCTTACATATTCTTCCCTCTCCGAGGCCCTGCCTCCCATACTTAGTCTTTCTGTGTACGAAAGAGGACTTTGATGTTACTTGCCATCTGCTCTGAGTCTGTTAGCAGTGGAAGAGATATCATCACAATAAAATATTTGGTTTGACAGTTTGGGACATATTTTGGCTTACAATATAAACTCAACAAATGTTCTACCATGTCTGACCCACCTCTGTATCTGACCAAGCTCTATGTCTGGCCAAGGCAAAAGACACACTCCTCAGATAATGCCTGATCAGTATCTGCAGTCCATACACTTTGTACTGCTGCAACAGCCACAGGATGCCATCAGAGCTGTTAGAGGGATATATCTGCCTATTCTGTTTAACATCTATTTGCAGACCTCTTGTGCATGATTTTCCTGTCTTTTTGAGCCTGCTGATATTATCTGCACACACAACTTCTGGCCACAGATTATAGAAGTTCACTGCCTGCATGTTCACTGCCTGCAGTGGCAGGGCTGCTGTGCAGGTTGAAATGATTCAGCAACGATAAGTTTATCCATTGGTATTCCAGGTGAATTAAAGTAGTGAAAGCCTGAAGAAGAAATGTTTTCTGATGTTATAGTTGTATTACATCCTGCACCACTAGAGCATGGTAGCTGGAGCAGTGTGCATCTTTTAAATTTCAAATCACTGCCTCTATCAGGATTTCTTGGAGAACTACTTTTAATGAAATGTTCATCTGTGCCATCTGACAGCATTTGATCCTTTAAAACCTATAATATGATCTGTAGCAGTAAACTTCATATGCCAAGGCAAATACTGGCATGCCTGACTTTGTGTGAGAGAAACCATCGAGCTTGTCCAAAAGAAATTGCATGAAACCAAAATACAGCCTAGAGGGATTTTTCAAGGCATCTGCCAAATGTTTCTTCTCATCCACCTTCTCCACATCTTGAATGCCCAGGCACAAAACTTAATTAGTAAAGCTCCCCCAAAATGTTTCTATAAATCTATCTTCAATGAAATCTTGAAGAAATTAATGTTTTGTTTTCTTGTGGAACAGGGAGATTGTACTGACAAATCTGGGTGGATTTTAGGACACTGAATTCTTTTTTTAATTTCTAGGGTTCTATTGGCATGCAAGGTTTTGAAGTGTTAAGTATCTTAAGATAAGTTTTGAATTTTATGGAGAAAAAAAATGGTGTAAGGATCTTCACAAAAGCCTGGAAATGCAGAGGTATATTCTTCGAGATCTTACATAGCAGTTACTGGCATCACGTGTCCTGTTTATTTAAACACTTTTTACAGTACATATCTTTTTATCAGTGACATGTAAAAACTCCTCCTTATTTAGAAAGACGCTCTAAAACATAGGAGTAAACCTATTTCATCAAGTTTTCTTTTTATGTTTTCGATGTTTTAAAGTAATGGTGAAATTACATGTAGCTGAAGCCATATAAACTTTGCTGTGAAGTATCTTCCAACAGTTTATGAACTTGACGTTAAGTTCTAAAATTACATACATCAGCATGCAATTGCTAGTCAACAGTGTCCAATAATTACTGGAATGGGAAGCTGACTACTTTTCCTAATTTGCCAGTGTTCTTTCTCCACTGAATTCTTGTCATTTCCTTTTTGCTTTTCTTTTCTCCCAAACTGGTAAAATTAAGCAGCATTGCCAACAGTTGCTGTGTTTACTCTTGGGAAAATTGCGTTTCTCTTTTTTTGGCTTTGTCATAATCCAGACATGTTTTTCCTACCTTGGTGTCTAAAGACATGTAACAGCTAAGGCAGTAAAAATGACAAGCAAAGATTTCTGTTGGAGAGTTTGTATAGAACATTTCTAATATCTCACTTTCTACATTTAAATAAATAGCTTTTTTTTGACCTGAAAGAGATCATTACACATGTAGGCATAGCATTCATGTCAATGTATATCCTGATTGCCTTTGGGCAATTTTTTGCAGATTTTAGTTATCCTTTAAATGTAAAATTTACAGTTTTGGCCTTCTGTCTGTCAAATCAATGACTCTGCACTGGCAGATTACAGGACCAGCTTTGCAGCATGTGGATGTTTCCATCTACATTTTTTTTGTATAGAACTTCACCTCTGAGAATGAACAACTTCAGGAGAAAGCTTTGGCATAAGGTGCTGTGCTCCCTTTAAGTCTGGACTTAGAAGTCCTTTATAGGACTCTTATTAAAATTTGCAGGTTGCAGTCTGCATTGATTTGTAGTTCTGAGAAGAACACTTAGGGCTGAAATTCCTTCTACAACTTCAGATGTAAACTAAATTATGCAGTTGTAAACCGCAGAGAAAACTTTCTAAATGTTATCTGTAAACAGTGATCACGATTTCTAGAACAGTTTATTTGTTTTCATTTCCCCCCTCCCTTTTTTTTTTACTATGTCATTACCAAATTTGTCATCAAATTTCTCTCAAGTTTGATCAATGTTTTCATTTGTGGTTTGTTTGTTTGTTTGTTTTACCAAGACAGTGAAATAAAACAATATTGAATTCATATTGAACAGAAATGTAAGTCTGATCAGTGAACATCTTTACAAAATATAATCTGCTATTTAGCCAAAATAGCAAAGGTAAATTTCACAGAGATTAGTATGCACAGATAGAAGAATTCATGTTTGGAATGTAATTGTTAGCCTTTATTGCTATCCAGCTGTCAGATAAAAAAGCTACTCTCTGTTTTCTGAAGATACAGACATAGAAAAATGTATTTCAGCAGCTAGCTTTATGAACAGGTCTGTTTTCTCTTGTTCTTGCTAAAATTATAGTACCTGTAATTTGAAACATTCTTTCTTCGTAATTGTATTATGCCAAGAGATAAGAAAGCTGTCATCAGCAATTAATCCTTGCAAATGTCACAAGAATAAAATATGTAAGCTTGGGGGGTGGGGTGGGGGGCGGGCAGGAATCACAGATTTTTTGCTGTTTGGTTGAAATTGGAATGGTGTGAAGGAGATGCTGAAAGGGTAAGAAGCAGACTCCCAAAGAAAACTGCCTATAAATAGAGGTTGGCCTAATTCTTACTTATGCTATGGTTGGTTTCTACTGCTTCATAAAATCACAAAAAAAAAAAATAAAATCAGTCCCTTTCTCATACATTAATCTAATAAGGATTTTTCTGCCAAAACTGAGGGGGTGATTCTGTCTGAAAGCACAGAAACCAGCTGGTCCCACTGGACTTCAGTTACAATTTTTTAACTCCCCTTAAATTTTAATTTATTTGCTTGAAATTGAAGTTTTTCATTATGAAATGAAACCAACTTATGAAAAAGTAGGTTATTTTATGTTTATGTGAAAATATATGAATAGTATACAGTCAAAGTATATGATAGCTGTTACCCAGTGAATTTAAGATCAAACAATAGACTGTGTCTCATGTAAGTGAATTTCCTTGTTTAATTTTCATAATGTTGCACCAGATGGAAAGAAATTGTCCCAGCTGTGCTGCACTGTCTCCTACACTTAATAATAAAATAACAAAAAAACTAAATACACATATTGAAATTCATTTCATTCTCCTCAGAATTCTGTTTTGAAATACAACCTCAGGAATTGTATTTACCTCAATTGCAACTCACAACTTTAACTCAGCTATACACATTCAGAACTTAAAATACATCACATTGTTCCCATTCTGTCTTTAATGGTAATTTAATGCACTACCATTTATATCTATCTTTGAAAGGTAACTCAAACAATTATTTTTGTTTTAGATTAATATATTTGTCTTTCTATAGCCAGTACCATAACAAAAGGGGGGAAAGACTCATTTATCCAAGTAATCAAAGGTGAACCCATTACATTTAGTAATATTGATCTGAAAGAAAGTGTAACTTTGTATTATTTGTATCAGATAACTGTAGTGATGACAGGAAGAAAAAATTTGTGGATGTGACGTGTTTCAACAATGAACTGGCTTATTTCATTATTCTTTGTAAACACCCTGTCTTCTGTTTGAGGTGTGAAATTAACCGTGTTCAAGGGGCAGTTGTCTCACATGTTTGGCAGTTAATTACCATAGCAGTACCTGTTTAAGTAGTTTAATAGCCATGTGTGACTTTATAGAGTAAGATGTATTTCACCTGAAGAACTATTACTTGGCTAGCTTTAAAGAGTTTCTCGTCATTCATTGAGTCTTTTTTACCTAATTTTCTGAAGAAAGGAATCTTACGTTTTCACTGTTTTCCCAATCTCCCTGCCCGCCAATAACTTTCAAGCTATGCCAATTTCAACAAATACAGTAGAAAGTCCCCCAGTATTAATTTACTACAGGTTCCTAGGGTGTTGTGGAGTGAGCGGGGGAGAGATTTATAATGCTAGTTCCTCCAGAAATTTCTGCAGTGGTCTCTTTGGTTCATGCAAGTAGAATGGTACATCTGGCAAGAAGAGCAATCTGGCACAGTCCTGGATGCTTCTTGCTCAGTCTCTCCATAGCCTCCTGCTACCCACCTCCCTCCTTGTATGATCTCAGAAATGTGACAGGAAGCCAAAGCTGTGAAAGATGTTATAAGATTGGGTACCAGAAGATATTACAGCATGGTTCTTAGGTGGAGGTAGCAACAGATAATGTGCCTTTTGGGAAATAAACAGATATGAGGTCAAGTTTCATTAAATCCTCTATTCAGATAAATAATGCAAGTCTGGCCACTGGTGATCATTCTTTTGGTTTGGATCTTTTATAACAATTTACTGAAAATATTGATACTCTCTATTTGTTGCTCTTTATCCAAACTGATTGTTTCAAAATTTAATAGTGAAAAATTAGGACTCTACATTATCTGAGGAATGGGGATACCATTATCAGTAAGCTATGGACTCTCTTTCATAGTTGTGCGTTCAGGCATGCCCATGACTTGAGTAATAGCGTGAAAAGGGCTACTAGTTTCAAAGAAGGCTTCTTTACTAAATCATAATGCGTATCTGCAACTTTGACAATTTTTTTTCCTTTTTTTTTTTTTTTTTTTTTTAAATGACTGTGAGCTATTAACTGAAATATCGAGGATAAAATAACCAGCCTGATAAATATTTTGTTATGGACAATATGTACTAGATTATTTCACTTGAGAAGAGTCAAAGCCTTTTTTTTTTTTTCTGAAACAAAGAAAATCAGGTTAGTAATTTATTTGTTATTGTTTCACTTTTCAGTATAACTGGTTTAAATTTTACCTGTTGCCTTCTCTGAGCATATATTAATACTGATTCTGTGTTTGTTTATTGATGCTAAGATCTTGCGTATGCAGGCATTACAAGGATTTATGGCTTCTGTTTATGATAATATTTCCAACAGCTTAACTGTCCTCTACATTAACTGTTGTATTTCACTGGTCACTTTATGAAATAACCCTGGGATGTGCTTTATTAAAGACAGAAAGTATAGCCTGCAAGCATAATCTTTTACAACCTGATACGAGTATATATTAGTGAGTGCTAGAATTTTCACTAGTCTTTCCCACTGAGAAATCTGTGAACAATTCCACTGACTTGGTTTTGAGTACTTGCAGAAAATATTCTTGTTCCAGTCTACATGTATAGATTTGAACAGTGCCCTCGTTCAGACAACTATTAATGTACCAGGAGTTTTTGTATTGTTACAGTCCTTATTTTAGGCAAAATACTGGCAAAAATAGTTGTTTTGTTAGCTCATTTGGGACTGAAAATCTCTTCAGCATTTTTTATGACACAAGTTAACACATTTGAAACCTTGTCATCCAGTTGCACTACAACCAAGTGAGAACTAGCACAACTGAGCTAATTCATTTGGATAACAGTGCATATTTTTGCTCCTAAAAATGATGCTTAACAGCCCAGTTCTAAAAGAACCCACTTAAAGGTTAGGGCACTTAACAGGATTCAGATCTCTGAGTTTCTTTCTCTGTTATTCTGCTGGAGAAAAAGAGAGGCAGAAAAAGCCGGGCACTTTACTGCAGAAGTCTTGAAATGCAAGTAGATAATTGGAGATATATTGGAAGAAAACGCTTCCGATCTTTTTTCATGCAGTTAGGTAAGTGCATCCCTGAATTCAAGATCTGTAAAAGGGGGAATAATATTACCATGCAAGCTGTAATACAAAGAACTGTGAGATTTCAGCAGTCAGAAGAGCACAAAGAAATGTTTTGCTCTGCTTTACGCTGCTTCTTCTTTTGACTGATTTCATGCCATCACAGGTGTTCCACTTAGTCTAACAAAATGTTTTTCTATCGTATAAAATGAAGGCATTAATTTTATTTACCTATCCTAGACAGGAAAATTTAAGCAATTGTGGCTAAGCAATAACAGAGCTGTGAGGCAGACACACTGTGCAGTCATGGAATAATGATTGTGATGATATGTATATTATGTACCTTCATCAGATCACTTTTGTCTGTGTTCTAAAGATGAATATACATGCAACACTGGAAGAGCCACTTAAATCTTTTCCCTGGGAGTCACTAGAAAAGTCTGTATTTCCTGCTCCCAAAGCATGAGGGACTGCTGAGATTTAAATGGACACACCAAGACTGAGTCAGTGGCTATATTTTTGTTTATTTTGATGAGGTAGGGGTTTTTTTTGTGTTTGGTTTGGGGTTTTTTTGGGGGGGTGGTGGTTTTGGTTTGTTTTTTTTTTTTTTTTCTCCTAAGAGAGAGGAAATATGGAATCGAGTTGTAGAAGGGTTATTTTTGCTTACTGCTCTCCAATCCAGCTTTGAGTTCCCAAAGAAGTCAATCAAAATTTAACTTATTGTTGTTTCTTTCAGTGATAATATAATGTGTTTGCTAAACTTAGTTTATTCTTATTCCCCAAATTTCTGCAGAAATATTTTGAGGTACACTATTCCTGCTGGGCTGATCTTATGAACTACATATGTCTTAGCAGTCAGGTCAGGTTATTATAGATTTCATATTTCATTTGCCCGTTTTCTTCAGTAGATGATAGAATGAAAGGTTTTCTACTAAAACTGTGGCTACTACAGCACAAGGGACACTGTTATGTTACAAGCACTCATATTTTATGCAGTTTATTTAGTGTTAACGTTTTGTGAGGCTTCCCTATGGTTTTTTTGTATTTAGGTTCTTAGAGTTACTGCTGCTACAAACTCGAAAAGCAGGCTATTACTCTTGCACTTAACAGATGGCTTACAAATGTCTTAGCAATATAAAAAGTGATTAGCTTTAAGGATGCTTTCTGTGAGAATTATTTGAACATATTTTGCCACTCTGCCACCTTTTACCACTTCTGTTGAACTTAAGAATTATATTAAGAAGTTTCTCAAGAGCTTTTCCTCTTAACATTTTCTAAAATTGCAGATACTGTATAATTTATACAATGAATGACTCTTCTTTTGTCTCATGAGGGTCCCAGTTAGAAAAAATGTATCAAGAAAGAATATACTAGGAGATAGGTAGTCTGGTTATGCTTACTGCAGAAAACCTGTGTTTATTTCTTTGTCTGATAATATGCAGAACATATCAGAGGGAGGAAGACATCTTTTCTGTATATTACGAGTTTTCTTTCATGGTGAGAACTGCATTTTTTTCCCTTCAGAAAGACATTTTTTATAACTGTGATTAAAGTAATAATTTGTGTATAACTGTTTTGTTAATTTATTTTCTACCTTTTTTGTTATTTTAACTCATCTACAATATTTTTTTTTCCTGTGTTCTATTTTCCCACTTTGTTTGGTCGGTTTAGTTTGGATTGGTTTAGCAAGGTCAGCTTTTCTCTACCAGCTTGGTTTCATTGACCATTGGCTTATATTGATAAGCCAATTCATTCTTTTATTTATGTGAGGTTCATTCTTTTATTTACGGCTACTAAAGCACCATGAGATTTAAACAACCTGGACAGGGTCGTCCATGTCACATGTTTGAATCAGTGTTGTTTTTCTCAAATTCACAACAAAAAGTAATTTACTTAACATTATTAGCTTAGGGGGGAAAAATGACGGAATGTTTTTACAGTGTTCTAATACTTCTTGTTGAATAAAAAGTAACAATTCTTAAAAAAAAAACAAAACCGCCAACAAACTAAAAATTCTTTATAGAAATGTATTGCCATTTAGCAACTAATTTATGAGCAGTCTGTCCAGAACAAGTGTATTTCAACCTAGATATTCAGGCACAGACTGTCATTCCTATTCTGTTGGCCCCTTCTTGTCATTTATAGAGTAAAAAGAGAAACAGTGAAGACTGAGTGTTGAAGAGTAAGGAGCTGTGTGCAAACATGCAAGGACACCTCATGCAATATCCTGGTAACTGAAAACTCAAGATGTCAGAGTCAGGCTTAAATTTGCTACCTGAACCTAGCAGAGGTGTGTAGTCCCTATAATCAAATTATCTCAAGATCAGTAGATGAGATGTTCTAGAGTTTCGGAGTGAGTAAGACTTTCATTTCAGTCTCTGTACTCCTGATGAATTTCCCTAGTGATTTATTTTAGGATAGTCTTAAGTTTTGGGTTTTTCTGTTTTCACCAAAATAACTTACAGCTCATCATTAAAGCTTGATGAACAGAAGAGAGCCATTCCTTACCCACCATTTTTTTTCAAAGTGCTTGACATGGCAATCTCAGCATAGGGAGTTTCATTGTAACATCTACAACATATAAATTAATTTGTTCTAGTTTTCATTTTGCTGTGCTGTTGAAGCTAAGAAAAAAGATATATATTTAGGGCAACCAATTTGCTTTCATAAAAGTAGTCTTCTAGGTAAGTGCCCATTTCTAATTCACTCAGTGGATTTACAATTTTCAAATAATTCATAGTTGCAAAGGAAGAATTTCAATAATTATAGTTTTTCAACTCTTCATCTATTTCTCATCACCAAGAAAGAGAGCTGTTTGCTTTGAATGATTTCTGTGAGGTTTACCTACTTGGTTTCCTTAATCTTTCTTTGATCTTTGCATTTTTAGACAACTGGTTATTTTAAAGTTCATCCTTGGGTGGCAAAGTTTTGCAGGGAAAAAAAAAAAATCAGTCCATCACTTTTGGCTTCTCTTTAATTTTAGTTCTAGGATTTCCACTTGATCTCAAAACCTACACTTCTTTGTGTTCCCATATTCAGAGGCACTACATATATTAACTACAATTTGTGATGAGATTTATTCAAAGTGTATGCATGTATTAATCCATACTGCGTGTTACCACACCCCCTCAGCCCCCAACCTTCTACTCATCTGGTTACTTGGATGTTCACTTCATTGTTTCATGAAAAGAGTTATCATGGGATATAGCTGTGAGCAGATACCGTCATATATGTGCTTATTATTTAGATATGGTTGATAATGCAACTTCGTGGCTGAAGACTTCAGCTGAGACTCAGAAAAGGATGTAGATACTTTTACAGTTCTTTGAATATTCTTCATTTCAAACATTATTAAGACTGAAACAGGGAAAACATCAAAATATAGGGTTTGGTTTAAATTAGGAAAACCAATCAAAGTTCCTAAGCATGTTTGTTGGTTTGTTGTTTTTGTTTTTGTTTTTTTTTAATTTTCCAAACCATTAGCAGGCTATAAAATTATATTTTGCGTTTTCAGTAGATCTTTATTTTCACATTTCTCTTCTGGTGCAGAAGTCATATGAATATAAGTAGTGATATAAATATTACAAAACAATTGTTGCACAATTTCTAAACAGTTACTGAATTACAAAAAGAGCAACTAGAATACAATTCATAGTGATCATTAATAATACTTTGTATTAAGTGAATTCCCCTTATATTATGGTTAATATTTTAGCCAAAGAAAACGTAAGTTCATGAAATAGTATTGGTAGAATACAAAAATGTAGTCAGTCAGTAAGAATCCAAAGTTGTTCATGTTTCTTTGAGCTTTGTATGGTGTGTGTATACGTGTGTGTGTATATATACAGGTATATAGATATACACACACACAGACACACATACGTACCTGTATATACACACAATGTAGTACTGGGGTCAGGCGTATAAGGCTGATGTCCTCTTATTATGTGGCAAGGATTAACTGCTGTAATATTTTCAGTTTGAATTCTTCTTTGGACAGTGTTTTAATTGCCAATAGTATTACACTGTTTGTATTCCTAAATTTTGTGTCAGATATCGAATAAATCTAATGTCTTTAAAATTACTATGTGCAAATACTTATCAATAGGCAAGGTACTGGTTAACAGTTTAGCAGTGGTGATTGAAGCAAACTGGAGTAATTAGTTCTGTAGAACAACAGCATTTTAGGTCATTGCCACAAGTAAAAACTAGATATATGGCCCTATTTTAATTTCCTTTTCTACCTACTGTTATGCCTAAAATTATTTGCTAGCATCAGAGTTAGTGAAGACTACATGATTAAGTCCTTTCAGCCATTGAGCTGCACACAAATGACAACAGTTTATTACCTATAAGAAATATAATCCTTGCTTTTGTGAAAAAAAAATCAAACATTCTCCACTGCTACATCAACACACAGAATTATTTTAAGCTGACCCAGTTTCATGTCTGGCAAACACAACCCTGTGGGAAAACAAGGAATTAGAAATCTATGCACAGGTAAAAGAAAAGCAGAATTCAGAAATGTGGACCATGTAACTCTATGGGAGACAATGGTTCTGCAACTGTGGGACCTGAAGAAATATTTGGAAGTTATTGAAAAAATGTTCCTGCAAACTCAAGTGTGAGAATATTTGTAATGTCATAAAATAAAATCAGTAGAGCTGTTTGAATAACATCCACTCTAAACATTAGTAATATAATAAACATATTAATTTTAGTCCAACTTTGAGCAGATTGTTCAAGAGATTTGAAAATAGAATAGCTAGAATAGCAGTGTTTATATTGTTTCCTGTAAGTTTGTGTTTTGGAACTCTGATTTTATTTTTTTTTTCCATTTGTACTTCAGATGATATATTGTTGTATGGCTGTATTTCTGAAGATAGATTCGTAATCAGATTTCGCAACATTCGGAATTCAAGTGTCGAGTTACTGATAAATGCTACATGATACAGTTGTTATTTAATTTAATTGCAAATAAGGAAAAAAAAGGAACTTTAATAGAGTCTTTGTAAGGCATATTTTATGCTTTCAATATGAAGATCTATTGCTCCTGTGCCTATACCATGTAGTATCTGCTAAAGTTTAAGGTGTAGATAAATTTCCATTACACAGTTGTGGTCAGGGCAAGTTGACAGTTTTTCACAGAAATCATCATCTTTGTGTGTTGTTAAGTCAAGAAAGCAATCCCTGTGCTAGGCAATGCACCTGCAACAATGTTTGGCAGTCAGATAGCCTTATAATTTTACAGGGGGCATAAACCTTCTGTGATATGATCCCCTCCATTGTGGGTAACGCTACACTATCCCATTCTCTTTATGGTGATTACCACAGACTGATTATCCCCTATGTACTTTATAGCATATAATAATCAGATCAACGTCAGTGCTAGAATCAAACTAGATAATTTCCACATGATTTGTTGATAGTTATTATTTTTCATCTCAGTGCCTCTCTGAAAAAAAAGCAGAAAAAAATGCATGTATACCTGATTTAGATATTGTACATACACCAACAAGTAATTGACCTTTGTCTGTCTGTGTTTGCAAGATGCAATCCACAAGCAAAGCTCCTTTCTTCCGTAGCACTCTTATGATGAAATCAATATTTTAACTTGAAGCATGAGGTCTAGGCTTTTTGTGTGTGTGGCAGGAAGAGCTTGCTCTGCCATTTAATGTAACAATTTTAATAGCATTACTAGGGGCAGAATAATGGCAGATGATGAGTGCATATGATAGAGATCAGTCAACCACTACACTAACTCTGAATTTACAGGATTTTCAGATCACTTCCACCTCAAATAACTAGTTTATGTCATAAATGCATTTTCTTATATATCTTACCCTAGAATACAGAATTTATATCTATATTCTAGAATACAGAATTGTCTGAAGAAGTGACTTGTCTGAGGTTGGCAAGAGCAGGAGACACAAGTGAAAATATTTGTACTTTTAACTCCATTCAGGCATTTTTTTAGTCTTTCTCCTCAACTTAGAGCTAAGGTATGCTGAAAGCAGAGTAGTTTATAAGAAGCATAAATCCTAAAAACAGATCTGTTGAAAATAAATTTCACACATACATTTTCTTTCTTTTATCCAAATTCAAGTCAGACTATCAAAATAATCTAGACTCAGAGCAGCCAAATACCAAATACACAGAACAAAGATAATTCATACAAATTCTTTTTCTAAAAGCAGTTAGTTTCCTTATATTTTCTATTTTCCTTAAATGCCTACTATTAAGAACAAATCTTTTAAGATTCTTAATGTAGTCTTAAGGACTTTCTCCATAAAAGCGTATGTATTTCAACATGTTCTTACATGTATTCACGTTAACACTTTTTTCATAATGCTACTTCTGTTTTAAGCATTACTTGTTTGTGCTATACTTATTAGGAAAAACTTGTGATTTATTTGTCCAATTTCAATATTATTCAGCACACAGCGAAGTCAAAAATGGGAATACACAACAGTCATACCTCTGTCACCCTAGCTTACTCCTTGGCAGAGCTTTATTTCTTAGGGATTTTATTCAACTGCTGAGATACCTGTAGGTGAAGCACTGTGTTTAGGTAGGAAAACCTTTTGTAAAAATAAATAAATACATAAAATCAGCAACTTTTAGGGATGCAATTGAGTAAATAAACAAAACTAAACACTGGAGGAGAGCTTAACAGACAACGGGAAAAAAATGTTTAGGATGATGAATACTAATCCTTCCTCATGACTAGGTCTACTCCACTGATGTTACCTTTCACTTTGTGTTTTCCCTGGTGTAAGTGATTATGCCAAGATCAGCTGGTGTTGCTGCATAGAAGCATTCACAGTATTTGGCAAGAAGCGAAATCTTTTAATTTATGTATGTATTTATTTATTTATTTAATTTATTTATTTATTTAATTTATTTATTTTCTGCATGGCAAAGACTATTTGTCCTACAGAATATCTGCAGAGGCAGACTGAGTATGAGTGACTAGAATTTTTTTTTTTTTTTTAATGTTGTTTTGTGAAATCACCAGTGATTTTGGAGACATCCATTTTGCTAGGTCAAGGCTTTTTTTCAAATATTACCTACATAGAGTAGACCAAGCTGTTAGAACTCTTGCAGAAGATTGATTCCAACTGTTTTTCACTTGTAAGCTACTGTCCTAATACAGCCATTCTTATTTTTCTCCTACAAAAAAATGTTCTCAATGGCATGACTTCATTTTGTTCTTTACTGTTAGATTTTATGAGTCAAATATTTTCTTCTGAAGTCCAGATATGTAGAATATACTGAGAAACTTATTATTTTATGGTTTCTCTAAAATAATAAATTTAAAATGGTTGGGGCACAAGGCTGAAAACATTTATCTCTGAAAGACTGTAAGAAAAAGCCAGTATCACGCAGCACATGCTTGATACAGAGTTAAGAATTGCTTTGATACTGAGACACTCGTGCTCAATGTTTTCACATTATTAGCTATTATTTTCAATCATCTAGCATGATATATGCAATATGCAATGTGAAAATATACTGCAGTATAAAGATTTCTCAGCACATTATTTTCTCAGATCAAAAAATCTAGACAGGATTTACATATAAAAGAGATAACATTTTGTATGTACAGACTGTGTAACTTTCTCACCTAATCCTTTAAAAGTAGACTTCTGTGCTTGAATACTTGTTATGGGATATCAGTCCAACTGTTCTGTTTAAACCAATGTGTTTCCTATAAAAAGTTTTTTAAAATCTCTGGGGAAACTGTGAAAGAAGATTTGCAATTTGTATAGCTCATTAATTGAAACAAAAAAAAAAAATTATTATTATTGACTGTAATTGTTATGTTCTATAAACATCATGGGTTTTGTTTCTTAACCGTCCTAGAATAATACAAAAAATGTTACTTTAACTATCTTAGTTTCCTGTCACAGAACTTTAATGAATTTGTTATTATTTCAAGAAGCTTTGTTACAGCAGAAATTATGAAAGTAATCTGTCTTTTCCAAAGTATTTCCACACACACACAAGTATAGAATGTTTCTGTGCTTTCAGAGTTCATTTACATATGGGAACATCATATTGATTAAGTAATAAAGGTTTAGGATTTTTAGGTTTAAGTAATAAAAATTACTAAGGGTCTAACTTTGTAATCAAGTATTCCATTTTCTCAACCCTGATTTTGAGGACCAAGGAAAAGACATTTTTTCATTACTGTTTTACTCAGTGCTAGACAAGGATTGAAACTTCCAGTATATTTGTGTCCAAAAAATACCCTATTAATTAGCCCTATTAATTTAAATTAACTTCCATTTTTTATACATATTTTGAATAGTGTATTGATACATTATGTTGCACATATCTTGAGTAGTGCTTTTTGAAAAAAAACACAACTATTTTTAGGCTTCTAGATAAATAAAATTTTTAAAATAGTATTTTACAATTTGACAGTCATTGTGATAAAATGGGGGAGTGGGGGGCAAGTAAAATAAAAGAAGGAGAACAAGTGTGTTTAGAATTCACTATGTAGGTCTATTATTCCACTGATTTTAGGCTGTGCTGGAATAAAACAAGAGCAATTAATAACATTTTGTGGTTTTAAGGTATGCATGACTGAAGATTTTACTCACATACCAATGCATATTTCTAGGGTAAATACATAAATAAATAGTCTTCTCCATGTAGAAGTACTCATTTAGCATGCATTCTGGTGGGAAAAGAAACTTAGCTAATTTTAAACCACAGAGATAAAGATCTGGGCCCGTAATGGCAGCATTCATCATAAAAAAAAATAAAATCAGCTACTTTATCTGTTTCACATTATTTTAGTCATGGAATAAGATAAGTGAGACCCGTAGTGTCACAGTTTGTTCACTGATCTTTAGTGATTTTTTTGGATTGTTTGTGTTTGGGGTTTTTTATACAAGAATCTCAGGATATCTTGTATATCTAAAACAGATAAATGAATCTGTAAATATATATTTTTAATTAATATGTATTCTAATTTATATTCTCAATACATATTTTCAGTATTTTCAGTTAGTTTTAAATTTTTACTTTGGATCATTATCACCAGATTTGTAGTGTTTATGTGCTGTGAATTAGTTTGAATTCAACACAAAGGTAAAGGTTATGCGTTTCATGGCAGTTATGACTTCCCTTTACCACATTAGGACTTTTCTGTTTATAAACGAAATAGGAAGCTTCCTTTATGAAAATGCTTTATTTCTAGTTCATTTTTTTCAGACAATTTATGTAATATTACCCTTTGTTGATATCTACCATGCTCCGGAACTGCGTGACAATTTTATAAAAAGAGACATTTGGTTTCTAGCTGCTTTTGTCTAACTTTGTATGTCAAATACTGTCATGTGCATCTCCAGAATGCACTCATCACCTTTCTGGTGAAACACAGAGTAATATACATTACCTTAAGTGGTCCTTTCATCCTCTGTAAGTCCACAGGCATAACATTTAATACAGATTTTTAACCACTTTGAAGACCTTCTTCCAGTATATGTGTCTATATTGATAGTACAACAAATTAGAATTTAGGTTTAATGAAGAATACTACAAAATCAGAGGTCTTTTCATGCTTATTCAACAAGACATGATCCAGTAAACAAGAAAAAAGATGCTAAAAACTTGGGAAATATTCCTTTTTTCTTCCATCTTCTACCACACCTGAGAGGAGTAGCATATCTGCCATGTATCCAGAGGATCAATGAAACTCTTCTCTACATGTTTATAATCCCTCTTTCCCTGCAGACAGATGAAGAATAGTTTATTAGCTTTATGGAACATGAAGTTTAAAATAATAGAAAGGAAAAAAGAAACACACAAAAAACCAGACAGACACAAACAAATAAACTACCAACCCTAAAGGAAAAAAACAAACAAACAAAACCCAACAACAACAACCAAAAAAACCCCAAAAAACAACAACAACAAAAAACCCAAGAAACATAATAAACCCTGAAACATAATTATATTTCTATATAAGCCTATATTTGAATTGCACCTTAAAAACTGCATGAACTTCTGGTTCTCAAGAAGATACAGTAGAACAGGAGGTTCAGAAAAGGATGAGAAAGGTGTTCAAGTTCATGGAACAACTTCTGTATTGGAAAATTTTGAAAAAGGTTTTATTTACTAAAGACATTATAGAACTCTGCAAAATTCTTACTGACCCTGGGAGGGTACCCAGGGGTTGTGCAGAAGAGCCATACATTGACTATGAATGCAAGATCTAAGGGCAGTATGTAAAACTACCTGGTGGATCTTTCTTAAAAGCAAATCTACTTCAGACAATACGGAGGCCATGTGTAGAGCTCCTTATCACAGGATGCAGTGGGTAAGAATATTTACACGTCCTTCAAGGAAAACTGGATCTCTGCTAGAAGACATATCTACAGAGAGTGTATATATAGACATAGAAACACATGTAGGTGGAAAATCCTGAGCTGAGAACTAGTGAGGCTTGAGGGAGCACTCAGAAGTGTATCAGCTTGCTCTGTCCTTGGTCTTTTTCTGGACGTCGTATTTATGGTTGCTGTTTTTTTGCTGCTGCATAGCTCTTCCAATTTACAAGGGTTTGTTTATTAATCTATTTGCAGAGGGAAGGCTTCTTTAAACTATTATTTTTAATAGGAAGAGGAGGAAAAAATCATCCATCAACAGTTCCTGCCCTGTGTTTACATATAGCTGGTTTGACACTATGCTGAAACTGAATCTCCATACAGTCACTTAATAGAAAACATTTAGAAAAAATATTTCTAAGAAGTACAAGAAGTGAAATGACTGCCTAAACAGAAGATTGTAATCAGAAATTTTGGCCAATAATGTCTAAATATGGGCATTTCCTTCTTCAAGCAAAGATCATGAAAATATTTTCTCTGTGAAAACTTCCTTTTAGACAGTAAATGTTTTCCTTTATTACAAGGTAGGCACGCTTTTCCAGGTTTTTATTTTAGGACTGAGTTAC
Organism: Falco rusticolus; assembly: GCF_015220075.1. Lineage (NCBI taxonomy): Eukaryota > Metazoa > Chordata > Aves > Falconiformes > Falconidae > Falco > Falco rusticolus. The sequence continues at coordinate 52,108,149 of NC_051210.1, forward strand.
CATGTAGTCAGTGGAGAGTCAGTAGAGTGCAAGAAGATGCAAAGTATGTAACCTGGACTTACTCAGATACCCTTGGAACAGAATAGGAAGACAATTTCCCAGATGTGAAGGTGTATCTATTTAAAACTGCATGTTGCTCATGCTTTCTCTTGGATATTCAGGCAAAAATTCAAAAATTTTTTAAAGTAACAAATTCTTCAGCTGTATGAAAACTTAAGGAAGGTGATTCCCTGGTACTCTTGACATTTTACCATTCTTAAAATTCCTCTGTCTCTGCCAACTTTTATAAGATTGGTAGCAGCCCAGCTTTATCTAGCATTGTGAAACAGCAATAAATGTTAAAGATCAATACAATGAGAACTTCTCAAAACACAGAACTCTTAAATTATGATAATGTATCTGTTAAACCTTCTATATTACACAGCACTCTTAAATTATGATAATGTATCTGTTAAACCTTCTATATTAATAATCCGCCATCTTTCCAAAATAAAAGAGAGCAAAAGTAGCATGTATTATGGTGCTTGCATTTACCATTAAAATGCAAATTTATAATAAAGCATGTAACATAACAAAAAGAGAAGATAAAACTATGTAGAAAAAAGTAACATTTTTAAAAATGAATTATATTCCCACTCCTGCTTTATGTTTTGATTGTAGCTTCTTACAGTGATTAAATGGTGTGATAAAACAGGTCAGGTCATTTTAAAAGTTAAAAGGATATCAGAAATGCTAACATTTAGGTACAAGTGATTAACACTAATTAAACAACCAGATGCATATAATTAATCTTACAGTCCAGGTTATGCTTCCAGAAAATCATTACCAAACTTCTTTGAATTTCTGAAGAAGTATTACCCTCTCTGTCTTGAGGATCATCTGGAGTAACCACTCCATTGATGTCCATAATACTTTCACAAGAAGGAAAGAATGAAGTCCATGTACTTTCTGTGTAGAAAAAAGTGTGAATATTTATACAATAATTCTATTTTAACCCCAGACTTTACCAGAGGATATGAGCTTTGCTATGCTAGCCCTTGATATATGGCCCATGAATACAGCACAGGCATTAGCAGTTGAGGGCCAACTCAAGACACTTCAGAATACCTGTCATAGCTGTTTGGAGACCTCTAAATGTGTACAAAGCATTGGTTCTCCTTTCGCCTGGTGACTTTCTGGGAGAGGCATTAGACCAGGGTAGAAGTAAGCTGTAATTATGAGTTCAAAGTCAAAGCAATTATTGGTGAAGCATTACAGTGCTACTTCTCTCAGGTACTGATAGAAAGCCTTTATTTCATTACAAACATATACAATAATACACTTAGTTCTTTGAAGGAAGCAGATGGTTTAATAGTTTCTGTCAGTGCAAAGCAATTTGTGTTGATCTTTATCATTTGGCTCAATCAAAGCCCGTGTTTTTGTTGTGTTTTGTTGTCAACCCATCTGCAGATTTTGCTTTTGGAAAGAAAGAATTATGAAGCATTGGTTCTCAGAGTACTCAAGGAAAGAGAGGAAAGTGAATACATAATGGTCTCTGTAAGACAAAAAGGGGAAGTTTACTGAGGCAAAAGTTGACTGCATAATCATCCCACTCACTGTTGTTGCTAAGAAAAGAGAGATGAAGTTAATTCAGTTTCCTCATTGACATACATGCCTGCTTTTCCTAAGAAAACAGATCAAAAAAGTACGAGGATATGAGTAAATAGAGGATATTGGCTGAACTTCTGAAAATGAAGTATATGACATAGAGGAAGGAAAATTACACAGCTATGCAGGTACAAAACAGAAAAGCAAAGCAACTGGCACTAAGGAGTCCTCTAGCATACCCCTTTATCTGCCACATTAAAAAGGCAAGGAAGATGGAGAAAACTGATATTATTTTTTTTTAACTGTCCACCCTGTCCCCTCCAAAACAATCACCACCACCACCCCAAAAAAAACCCAAACCCAAAAACAACCAACAACCCAGAAACAAACAAAGAAAACCTAGGAATTTTTTTCTGGAATTAAGGGACCTACCTAAACACTGGAGTCCTTTTTTTTTGGTCTGTAATAGCATTCAGACCATTGCTTGAAAATTGAGTGATAACCTTCTGCAGTCTGTATCCTTGTCAGTGTGAATGCTGCTGCTGTTCTGAGTTTACACCCAGTCTGGTAAATCAGTTAAAAACATCTGGTCTGTAATTTCCAATCTGTATTGAGGAGCTCCTAATGTTATTAGAAGGGATTTATTTCACCTCACCTTCATGTCTGAACATTTTATTATCTGCAGCACGAGGTCTCTTCTCACTGTGATCTGTGCACACAGTTCCAATTAATGTTAATAGCAATTCCCAGGGAGGAGTAGAAGAAAATATACCACATAAGTTTAATTTCTATAACCTCAGATCCATATACTCTGTTGATGGACTCTAGCCATCGGCACAGTATTTAAGACTTACAGATTTCAGATGCTGAAATGTTGACATTGATTTGAGGGCTACTTTTTAGTGCAGGTGCTATTGGTTTCACTCCATTTTTTGTCCCTTATCCCTGTTTTTTGCTATGGGCTGGAAAGGGACAAAAAATGGAGTGAAACCAATAGCAATTAAAATAATGAGCAAGTAAAAAATATTACTCAGGTTAGTTGAAAGCACCTAAATGATTTGCAGATTTTGATCCCTTCATGTTTGTTTACTTTTCTTTCATTCCCAGAAAGATAAACTCTGTCTGCAATAAGCTCTGACCAGTGGGACCTTACCTGTATGAGCTTCCACACCGACTTTCTTGCTCTAAAAGTAACGATGTTAATCGCCAAATAAGCAAAGTGAGCTAATGGAATGAGCTAAATAGCAGTGACTTTGGATAAACTGGTGCAGTGCACAAAGTTCTGCTGTTTGTTTACTGAAGATTAGTATATTGACTAGCTTAACATTTAATATCTATCTTTCTGAGATGCATCAAGATTTGTAGTTGAAAAAGCTTATTAAAAACCCCAAAGTATATTCATTTTAGTGTTTAGTTTTAGCAGGGAAAATTATTTAGTTCTTAATCTTTCTCCAAACACTGAAATGTTTAAAGCACCCATTTGTAAGCCTATTTTATTTCATTACTATGTTTGTTTATAGGCTTTTCCATGTTATTAGTTTTAGAGAATATCATCAAACAATAATGAACTTCTGCCTGAAAGACTGTCTTTGGACAATTGCTACAGTACTCACCATATCCTCCACTGCATTAGAAATTCTCAGTTTATTTCCCTTTACTTTATATGGTTAAAATTTTTTTCCCCCTTGAAAATATGGCTGTCCAAATAACTGTGAGCTGGAATTCAGCTAGATTTGTTGTTTCTTTTTTTAGCTTGTAACTTGGGAGACATCAGTGAAATTATGGAGATCAACTTCATTATCATTCTTTAGTTACTGAAGATGATCTAATGTTTGGGGCACTTTATACTTCATGTCCTGTACAAAGAGATAATACATTTTCTGAAATTTATCTGAAGGCTTTTCTTGCAGTATAGTACATGTCTTATTTGTACTTGGACTTGTTACAGATTCTCAGTGAATGATTTTTCTATATTGTGTCTTTCTTACATCACATTGTGTTTATGGGAGTATAGGAACACCAACCTGGAAATAAATCTTGATGCGAAAATACTTGGATCTGATCCATTGTCTGTTGAAGTTAATGGGATTAGACTTAATGCATAAATAATACTTATGAAAGATAAGAAAGACTACTTTTAACAAGATAGTAAGTAATATAGTATTAATATGTCTGCAATATAGTCAGTATTTCTGAATACTAAGAGTTCTTTGTGTGAGCTTCTGTGACTTCTGTGGTAAAAGAATAGGACTTTTCTTGTTAAAATGTATGATCATTGCATTCCTAAAATGTGTAAGTACATGATGAATTAGAGGGATACAGAGATATATTTAAAGTTATAGCATTAGTAACCTCTCTTCTTTGGCACTGTCTTCGTTGACACTGTCTTTGTTGTACTATTTCCTAGGTAGACAAAGGTTTGTAATAGGCAATAATTTAAGGTTTATAAATCCAGCTAAAAATGTGTGATTATTATTCTTATAGCAACCGATATCTGAAACCTAACTGTTTTTTGAGGCGCATGGGTATGACTTTTTGAGCATTAGTTCTAAGTAGTTCTATATTATCCATATGCAAAACACCTGAATTGATCACGATGAACAAAAATTTTTGAACACTTGATTTACAGAGAGGAATTTTATCGGAAAAGAGAAATTCACACCTATTTCTTTGAAATGATATATGTAATATATAATTTTTAATGATCTCAAAAGAACCATTCTAATATTGCTTCTTTAAAAAAAATTGGAAAAGACACTAGGGCCTTTTTATAGTAAGACTTTCAAATTGTTCATGGGAATTATTTGATCATGCAAACTGTGTTAAGAAACATGCTGAGGTTGCTAAAATGTATTTCCTTTTTACTGTTGTAATTGCTGAGAGGTAAACAATAAGTATTCATTCTACTCTAGACCTGATCTTGCTCCAAAAAGTAAATTTAAGATAAGTTGGTCTACTGTTTACCCAAATAATATTTAGACAAATTTTAGAAAATTTATAATGCTGTATAAAACAACTGTTGTTCAAAAGTTCTTTAAATGTTACATAACAAGACAAATTCAAGGTTAGAACCCTTAATGCTGTATTTATAATAGATTTCCATTGTTCTTTTGTATAGTGGTTCAGTATATAAGCCTATTGAAAAGGATAGAAACCTGGAAGGAAACACTTTTTAAGAAATGGTGACTGAACATTTTTCTTCCAAAATATATTCTTGCCAACAATGCATAGAAGACACTGAATTTGTCCCTACTTGACAAAAATCTTTATTTTATGTATCAATGTACTGTTCAAAGATCTGATATAATCTTTTGTATTTTCAACATTTTTGGAAAATATTTTACAGAATATTGTGCTTTGCTTCTTTTTTGAACAATTTGTGGGCCAGATACATATTGTTAACACAGAGTCTCCTTCAAAGGATTATCAAAATATCCAAGACCCTAGTAAGAAGTCAAGTTAAAGTTTGGATGTGTTGGGGTTTCTTTTGTGCTTTTTTTTCTTTTTTTCTTTTTTTTCTTTTTTTTTTTTTTTTACCTCTAGATGATACTTGAAGTCAGTTGTTGTCAATTCAGTGTAGAGTATGAAATACTTTTCATAAATATGAAATATCTTATTTGCTCTTCTGCCTGCCCCTTAAATGAAGTTATGAAATACTGGGCCATGCATAATATCAGCAAAACTAATGCGTTTTTCTTCTTCTTGATGTAAGGGTGTAAAGTATGTTAGGAGCCACAGCTCCTTCCCCAAAACTATAAAACCCTCCATTTCTGTAACATTTTTGATTGTAAAAATGTGCTACTGAAATAGCAAGCTGTTCTTGCATAGTTGTGTGTTCCTATAAATGTAACATAGCAATCTCTCCTGATTTATGCAGGAATATATGTAAGCATTTTTTGTGGGAAACACCAAATAAGCCAAGGAGAAAAAACAAAATTATTTTTGAAATATTCGGATATCTAAACATGACTTTCAGTACAAGGCTGTGTTCTTTAACACTTATTTATAAAAAATTTTAATAATTTTGCATACATGGAAAGTTTTCCTGGTTTTGTCACCAATTAATAAAATTCTGGTTTTGCTGAAACAAAAAGAGCCCTGTGGTGGGTTGACCATGGCTGGATGCTAGGTGCCCACCAGGCTGCTCTATTACTCCTCCTCTCAGCAGAAATAGGCAGGCATAAAATTAGATGAAAAAAAAACCCTTGTAGGTTAAGATAAAGGCAGTTTAATGAAGCAAAAGCAAAAGTCATGTGCACAGAAGGGAAGGAAAACAGAAGATGTTATTCTCTACTTCCCATCAGCAGGTGATGTTCAGCTACTTCCTAGGAAGCACGGCTTCAACATGCATAGCAATTGCTTCAGAAGACAAATGTTGTAAATAACAAATGCCCCCACTTTCTCCTTCTTTCCCTTAGCTTTCATATCTGAGCAGACGGCATGTGGTATGGAATATCCCACTGGCCACTTGGGACCAGCTGTCCTGCCTGTGTCCCCTCCCAAGACCTTACCCACCCCCAGCCCACTGGTGTGTGTTGGGGGAAGGTTGGAGAGGCAGCCTTGGTGCTGTGTGAGCGCTGCTCAGCACTAGCCAAAGCACTGGGTGTTACCACCACCTTTCCAGCTACCAATACAAGCACGGTGCTGTGAGGGCTGCCGTGGGGCTCAGCCAGACCCAATACAAGCCCATAACAAAAAATGTATTTCCCCTAACAAATTAACTCTTTTCTAACTATAGGTTTAAAAGATATAATTTTTTCTGGGAACAGTACTTGGAATTTCTGTGGGTCTTGAACTGAACAAAAGAGCCACAAAGTATATTTCATTCCAGTCTAAAATACTTCTTGTAATGGTCATGAGTTTGATGAACAAAAGTCATTGTTCCAAAACGAAGTGCATAATTTCTTCTGTTTTTATATAGTGTATGGCAGAGTTTCAGAATTATTATTATTATTTTAGAAAAATAAAACCACAACATAACATTATGAAGATGAAAAACTGTTTTTAGTTTCTGTCTAAAAGATTGTATGATTTTAACCTAAAGTAATACAATTTAAAATGTTTTTATGTATTCAAATCTCCTTTGATCACTTGAAACTGTAGTCTAAAGTTTCCTTTCAGTTCCATCAGGGTTGTTTGACATCAGTTGCAAACAGACCAGCTGTGTACCATTTATTTAATTATGACATGCCATCTCTTCACACTAACTGGTTAGACATTTTTCACAGTGAACTACCATGAGAGCTGAAATCAGGTCTTTTTTTTTTTTTTAATCTTCAGGACTGAATTCTGGAAGATAATTCCAACTTTGAAATAAATTTCATTTTTGAAGTAATTTCATCTGAATGAATATATTTATTGGTCACCATAGTGCTATTTGATCTTGTTCATTTTTTGTTTTGTTAATTCTTGTTTACTTTATCTTTTTTGTACCTGATTGTGTTGAAGTAGCTTTTGTAATTTGAATGCTGGAATAAACTCTTTCAAACATTTTTATAATCATTTCTGTGTACGTGGATGGAAATATAGTGCAGAAGAAAAGCACATATATTACAGCTACCAACATCTAACATTGTTTACAAAATGAATACATTTTGTCTTACTCTATAAACTTTCCCGCCCTTATTCATCCTATTTCTTGCTCATGGTTTCCCCAGGAAAGCCTATTCTTATTTTACATGTTCAGTGTAGCTTTTATCCAGAAACAGTAACCCCTTTATAGAAGAATCAACAATTTACCTTGACACTGCAGGAGTGTTTTATTCTGCTATCAAATATTAAGACTTCCTTAAAGATAAATTAAATTAGAAAGGGGATCTTTTGAAGACTGATATGGAGGCAGTGTATGGAAAACAGATTTGGAAGGTGGCAGCAAAAGTATTTTAAAGTTGGTAGGTGATAAAGACTTATTTTGCGTGTTGGTAAACCCTGTTTCTTTCTCTCCCTGATTTTAAGCAGGAAGCACTTTCTTCACTGGCCTATTTATTATGTTATCATTGGATTACATCTCTCCTCCCTCTTTTTATGTTCAAAAGCCTGTTTTTCTGAAGAAATTACAACCACTTCCCCTTAAAACTTGTTTCCCTCATTCTCAGTAAACTATCTTTACACTTACTTCCCAGTCACCATAAATGACTTATGGTTTCAACAGTTAGCACTGAACCCTGCATAAATATTTCAAAGTAAAAGAAAATAATCATAGGAAATTACACAATACTAAACACACTTTATAAACCATATTAATGTTTTATAGAAGTAACAAAAAATGCCAGGTATCTCTTCCAAATTGCAATCTAATATACAGCTTTATTAACTTTTTCCTATTCTCTGTCCCTAACTGTCAGTTGCCAGAAGCTAATATTTTATTTTCAGAAGGTAAAATAGTATGTCAGGGAAAAATAACCTTCCATGTCTTATTTCTTTTATACAACCCTTTAGAAGTGGGATGCTGTGCATCTGACCTAGTTTGTATGTTCTTGTGTTCTACATTCACAGCAACTGGGAGAACGGATGTATAATTTGATACTGAAACATATTATTTGTATCCATTGTGTTAGCCACTGAGGGATATACTGAGCTTCAGTCTTGGAAAATTGATCAAGGTCCAAGTGGTGTATATAACAAATGCTGATTACCAGTTTATTATAACCATTAAAATAATAAATGGTGTTTCACAGAATCGCAGAACCACAGAATCACAGAAACATCATGGTTGAGGTTGGAAGGGACCTTTGGAGGTCGTTTTGTACAACTGCCCTGCTAAATCAGAGTCACCTACAGGAAATTGGCCAGAACCATGTCAAAACAACTTCTGAGTATCTCCAAAGAGGGAGACTTTGCAACACCTCTGGGCAACCTGTGCAAGTGCTTAGTACCTTCACAGTGAAAAAGTGTCTCCTGATGCTCAGATGGAAGTTCCTATGTTACAGTTTGTGCCCATTGCCTCTTGTCCTGTCACTGGGAAGCACTGAAAAGAGCCTCGTTCTATTTTCTTTACACCCTCCCTTCAGATATTTGCACACATTGAAGAGATCACCCCTCATTCCCCTTCTCCAGGCTGTTCTCTCCTATTCTCTTAGCTTTCCCCATAGAGGAGTTTCTCTAGCCCCTAAATCATCTCTGTAGCCCTTTGTTGGACTCCAGTAGCTTCATCTCTCTTTTGTACTGGGGAGCCCAAAAGTGGACATATTACTCCAGAAGTAGCCTCCGCCTCTCCTGAGTAGAGGGGAAGGATGACCTCCCTTGGCAGTGCTCCACCTAATGCATTCTAGGAAACTGTTGGCTGACTTTGTGGCATGGACACATTGATAGTTCCATGTACAACTTGGATCCCTGCCATAGCCTTCTCTGCAAAGCTGTTTCCAAGATGGATAACACCCGGTATCCAAGTTTTTCAATTAGTCTCCAGGGTCTGGTAAAGACTGGTGTTGAGTGTCTAAGCCTTTATTTAATCTGATGTTTTGTTCAGATAATTTTTTTTTTTGCTTTATCAATAACAATAACATGAATTGAGGTTTCTAATCTATAATAAGTATAATATGTCATAAATCAAAATGCGAGTATAATACAAATTAAATTTAAAATTTCTTTGGATTGACATAATTTTTAGACTAAAAAAGTGTAAAGAACTTTTGTTTTTTATTTTAATGAGGGGAGGAATGTTCTCTGCTAGCCTTATTTTCAGCCTTTGCTGCCAGTTTCAAAGGATTTTATTGACACAAGTCTTAGTAAAATTAAAGCCCTTTTTTTCTGTTTCATATACTGCTAGGGTAGGAAATTTACACCTTTGTAATCTGAAAGTCATGAGACATTTCTCATAATTTCAATCTCAGCTGTAAATAACAATTACTGTTTTATGAATAAGTTTAACCTCATGAGCTCTGTAATTCGGCAGTCTTTAATTTGAAGCTAAATAGCCTGCAGTTAAAGCAAAAGGCATGTGACTTTTGTATTTCAAAATAGCATGGAATATTTAATATTTCATGGTCTTTAAAATTTAAGCTTATTAACATAATAAAATAGAAAAAAATCACAAAAGGGGGATGGAAATAATCGTAGTAGATGTGCTATAAAATGCATTAGTTAAGCAATTCAGTCAGATAGCTATGCCAGGCTTCAATGATAATTTTCAACTTCACCGAATTTTTCAGCTACTTAAAGTACAAACTACAACTGTACACAGCTTTCATTAATCAAAATACAATTTAAGTTAAATAAGAAAAATGATAGAATTAATTCAATTAAAGAATTTTAAAATGCATGAATAAGTATTCTAGATCACATTAAGTGCAATTTTTATCATACAGGGTTAAAGCTATGCTATTCTATTCTGAGGAGGGAAAAAATAACATCAGTATAAAACTCTGTGGTTTTAATGCAATTCCTTATCTTTTTTTTCAGTTAAACATCACCTTGCATATTAATGCATTTAAATAGTGCTATTTGAATGTCACATCTTTAAGTTGTTTTCTGAAATAATAATTTGTAGATAGCTCTTTTCTTTTTCTGTTTCAACATATGCACTGATTCAAAACAGCTTCTTGGAGGCTCAGGGGATGTCTCAATTATCTAGAAATAGTTTGCATACCGTGTCACTTTAATAAATTATATATATTTGACATTAAATTTCCCAAAATAATGAAGTTAGCAGAAGGAAATGAGCAGCACAGTATTTTGAAATATATCAGCATTTCTAGATATTTCTGAAAATGTATCTTTGGGTGCTTAGCTACTGTACTGAAAAACAACTTAAGTTCCTTAAGCAGTTAAGACTTTGAAAAATCAATTCAGTTTCTAGCTCATAATTTATTAATTCATTCTATTGATTCCTGTCTACTGAGAATCTCAAAACTCATGTGCTAGACATGCAGGAATTTTTTAAGTGCTTGTGACCAAATGCAAGTAGATCTGTGCTAAACTTAATACTCCAGTTACAGAATTCTTAATTGTTCTTTATCTCAAAATTACTGTCCGTCTGAGATGGAATAAGCTTTGCTACGTTTAAGTAATTTACGTATTTTAAAATGTATATACAACCTTTTGTGAGTAGGATTTTATTCCCTTCTTTTTTCTTGTTTTTGCAATTATTTGAAAAACAATTGATAGAATTAATTCAATTGCAAAATGTAAAAATGTATGAAGAATAAGTATCCTAGATCACATTAAGTCCAATTTTTATCATACAGGGTTAAAGCTGTGCTGTCCTATTCTGAGGGAAGAAAATGGACATCACTATGGAACTTTCTGTTTTTAATGCAAATCCTTACCAATTATCAAAGGTACCAAATTATTTATACAAAGTCTAAATCTGGTTTAGAAATAATGAGTATTTGACAATTGGTGTCACTCTTGTAAGAATCTTAGGAATGCCAAAAGCCAAGTGAACTGTATGGAAGATCCATGTTTAAGCAAATTATGACATTTGTTATGTCCTTCTCTCCAGAAAAAAGCTGATGATAACCTGTTGTGCTGAATAGCAGATAAATCTTAATAACAAATCCTTAGTTACTTTTCTTTCCATAAAAGTGAATAACGAAAAATACTTCAGAGCTACATAGTTTAATTTTTTAAATTAATAAATTTTTCATTAAGTTCAGTTGAGTTCTTATTTCTTAAATGTTCTAATTTATGAACGTTGATTACTTAAAAAAAATAATAAACTCATATTTGGTCAGCCAAATGCATTGGTGCAGCTTCGTATGAAAAGACTCAGGTGCAATCTTACTGCTCTCTGCAACTGCCTGAGAGGAGGCTGTATGCAGGTGGGGGTTGTTCTCTACTCCCAGATAACTAGCAATAGGACAAGAAGAAATGGCCTCAAGTTATGCCAGGGGAGGTTTAGATTGGATATTAGGAATAATTTCTTAACTGGAAGGGTGGTCAAGCATTGGAGCAGGCTGCCCGGGAAGGTGGTGGAATCACCATCCCTGGAGGTAATTAAAAACCACGTAGATGTGGTGCTTTAGGGACATGGTTTAGTGGTGGCAGTCCTGAAATAATGGCTGGACTTGATGATCTCAGAGGTCTTTTCCAACCTAAATGATTGCGTGATTCTATGATTCTATGATATACGGATGGATCCATCAAAAGAAGCCTATCTCGTGTCTCTCTGATGATGACCAACACAGGGTTCCCAAGAAGTTCCCAAGACTTACTTGCTATCTGCATTCTTTCTTTTACTCTGTCTTGCTAAAGCACCTGTGTTATTAGTCATTTGTTGTTGGGCATTTTTTGTTGAGATCCCTGCACCACTTCTCTTTCTCGCTTGCTCACCTAACGCTGTCCCCCAAGATGCAGAACAGGTATCAAATGTGGTGCTATTGTATAATGTACTAAAATTAAATACTATAATAAGCTAAATTAAACAAAACTAATATAACAGATTTTTTTTTTTTCGCAGATTGATTTGGAGTGATGAATGAATTCTTATCAGAGCATAAAAATGCTGTTTCTATTGTGTAGTTCTTGTAACTTGCTGTTTTGTTTGAAGGCAATGTAAAATGTGTCACCAAATTATTTGTATGCTTTTCTCAGTTACACAAGCTTTATAATTTCAATACCTTTGAACTGACATCTTGCTTTTCTCATGAATTCACACAAGATTTGTTTCATTGACCCTAAAAGATGTAAGATGCAACATTACTGCCCACAGTTTGATGTCTGTAAAAAGGATATTATTGAAATCCTCTAGCCTGTGTGCCTATTAATAATTAGACTTCCAATAAATAGAATAAATTAAGGACTGAAAGTTAGTGTAAGTATATATATCTGTGTGTGTATATATTTTGCATTAAAAAAGAATATCAGCAGGCTGAAATAATAATAGCAATGTCTAAACTGGGAGCGGACTCTTAAAATAAAATCACTAGTAAAACTTCAGATAGCCCCACAAATCAACTTTTCTCTTTCATCTTTAAATAATATATAAAAAATATCTAAATATTTCTTCTTTTTTTTTTTTTTTCCTTACCAATTTCAGGAGGGGGTTTTGGCTGCCTTTATAGAATATGCTCTTTGCCCTAGCGAGTGTATCATTCAACAAAAAGCATGCACAATTTCAATGAATACGAATTGCTTTGAATCCTGGATATCCTGGGACCTTCTACTTTATACATTCCAGTCAATGCTAGACTACCTATTAGTTCTTTCTTACAGAACATGGGACATGGAACAGTACTTGCAATTTGTATGACTGAATATTAAACTTTCATATCGTACATCAGAGTGAGGCCTGAATGCAGAAGGGTTTTATTGGTTTGTGAGCAGAATTCCAAACCTCAACAGACAGAAGTGCAACCCATACATAAAGCCGGTAATTATAACTGGATAGGGAGAAGTGATCTTTCACAGGGAAGTTTCCTTGGCTTTAATTCCAGTTCTGATAGTGACTCCTTTTGTGAATTCAATCTCTCTGCTTCATTTTTGCCTGTGGTAAAAAGACTCTAATGATGATGATGGACTATCTGCCTATGTTAGTTATTGAAGCATTCATTATTTGCGCTGAAATAAACACATTAAAATATGTGACATTATGTAAAACCTGTGCTAAATGTTTTGTGGTTTATTTTATTTTACTACCTGCTTATATTTTTAATTTTATTATATTTCTCTTCATGGCCAGTTGAGCCATCCTTCTTTCCAGTCTCACATGTCCTTAGATAGAACATATATTTGCCTCTGTGGTTGTCCTAGAAACATGACCGGACAAATTAGCATGCTTTGACTTATGAACAAAATATATAAAACACTTCCTGATGGCCATGTTTTCTTTGGGCTGTTCATCTAGCAACCTAGTTCCTGATGCACTAGTTGAAGTGTATGAAGTTTTGATAACTTTGTTTCTGTACTGTGTATAAAGATACCAGAGAAGTTCAAGGAGTTGGACCAAGGAGAATGGCTTAATTTTTCAGTCTTTTTTTACTCCTGGGCCAATTTATGAGCACTAAGGAAAAATCATACACCTGTTGATGTGATAAGCAAGGTGTAAGTGCAAATACGAAGCTTGGGTATATACTTCAGGTAGAAGGCAGTGAAGAACGAAAAAGACATCTAAAATTGAACCCATTTTAGTACTCCTAAGTTGATTAGAAAATAAAATATTAGAGCCTACACCATGATGGAATATTTTCATCAGAATTCTAACTAATTCCAATTGTTCTCCTATTTAGTTTAAATCAGTTTCAACAAAGCTAACTAACATTTTTAAAACATCATTTTTTTAGGACAAGGTAATTTTTTCCAGCTTGTATTATGGTCATGGGATAAGCCTGCAGTTGCCGAAGTATTTGACCAATCTCATTTGTGTTTCAGCTAGCCAAAACTGTAGCACAGTTTTGTTTTGAAAAACAGAGGTTTGCCAGATGTGTAGTATTGAATCAGACCAGAAGAATAATAGGTGAAAATGTGCAAAGAACTCTTGTATTGAAATGCCTTTTATTTAATTTACTTAATTTATAACATTTTAAGCATGTACTTAGAAAAGCAACTCTTTTTTTATGTTCCAGTTTGGCCTAGAATAACTGCTCTCTTAAGTGTGTAGGGCAGGGCTACTACATGAAATGAATGCTAATGCCCCTTGTAAAGGAAATTCAAAGAATAATTGTCCTCCCTGAGATATATTCTATATTTGTGCTTCTTTGGGAATGGAATTCCTACATAAATCCCTAGAAAATTTGCACATTGCATATGATTAATAAATATATTAATTTTTTCCCAACTTCTACTATAAGTATAGCTATCTTTACCTGATTCTGTATTGCCCTTCTGTGCTTTCCAGAGCAAGTGCTGTCAATCATTTTCTAGTAGAGGGGTGAGAAGCAGGATAGTAACATGAATTGTATTTTAACCTGAGCTATGACTTGAATGAGCCCAGATGCCCAAAGCTGAAAAAGAAATTAGTCTAACTCATTTTACAAACCTTTTAAGTACAAGAATTATTGTTTTGTGTATTTTACCAGATAATATTAAAAACATCTACTTAAATTACAGAAGGCAAAGAGATTAAAAATGAAGGCTCTGAAAAGCTACTTTTAGCTTATACCAAAGGTTCTGTGAGATTGTGTTTGTATCACAAAAGTCAATGTAAGCAGATATATGCTGGTGTATGAGTTAAAAAGAGGAGGCTTCTCCACAGTCTCTTTGTTTTGTTTAATAATATATGATACGTATTTATTTTCATGTGTCTTCTTGACTTCTTCAACCACAGGAGTTACAGTTAGCCAGTGCTTAGAATTAAAAAGAACAAAAGACAGTGAAGACTTGAAAGTGTGTTAGAGCATGCCTGATCTAGAATTAGGTTTCACAACTGAGAATTTTAGAACAGCTTTCCTTTAGCACAACTATTGATTTAACATATCCCATATTTTGTCACAAACTCATTTTGATCATATAATTTTAAGAATGACACTTAGCCAATGCATTTCACCATTCACCATTTTAAATAAAATTAGTTGTTATTACATGTAAATCTGACCTAGAGATAGGTGCTGTATGTATAGATGAAGTTCTGTGGAGGTAGAATATTTCATCAGGTTCTTTTTAAAAGTAGCTTTTGTATATGCATGTGTAAAAGTTACAGCTAGGCTGATTTGTTTTCTTTAGTTAAACAAAATCTATTAGATACACTGTAGCATAACTGCTTGCTTGCCCCACACAGTTTCTGAAACAAGACACATTATATTAAAATGAGTACAAAGAAGCGGACAGAGATAGCAGACCTCAAATATTATGTCAAACCATTTTTTTCCTCTCACAGATTAAAGATCATGTCATATTTTCTGTTACTGTGTGAAATAAGAATTTATAAAGAAAACATTAACACAAAAAAATATAATGATACATTTTGTTGTCCTTAGCAAATAAGGTAACTACATGTAACAATGACTTTCAAACATTCATATAGTTAGCAGTACTTTTACAGATTCTTTCAGCTCATCTTCCTTAAATGCAATTATTTGTAATGGTAATGTAGCGTGTATACGGAAATGTATACGTTGGGAAGTAGTCACAGAGACCAATTTTAGGTGTACCAGATGAATATTCTACACCCTTTCTGCTCTACATGGGGCTACAAAGCCATGCTGCAGGGCAGCTCAGAGCACTCAGCTGGGGTTCCTCCCCTGCTATCACCCTCCAGAAGAGCCTGTCTTGCTCCCAGCATTAACAGAGATAAGCCTTACAAATATGTTATCTGTACTTGTGGATAACCTTTCTGAATAGCCTCACAGGGAGCACAAAGTGAGACATGCACTCCTGCCACCCATGTGAGTGAGGCCTTCTGCCTGGCTCGGGGGTAAATCAGAACAGCACAAAGCTTTGCTGAGTGGAATGAGGTAGTGGGCTGGAAGGGAAATAAATCTTCCTTAAATACCATCCCTTCCTAAGGTAAACCACTCAGTGCTGATGCAAAAAAACCTTAGTTCTCATAGTTTTATGTACATTTAGGCTACTCCCGTTTGAAACAGGCAGTGCTAAGTCTCTGAAGGTGTCTGTAATGTGGCTGTGGAACTGCCAGTGGAATCTGGAATGAATCTTCAGGGACTACTAGCTTTAAAATGTGCTGGACAATCCCAAATTATTTCCTTTTCCTCCTTTACTTTTCCTTTTTATCTTTATTTGTGGCAAAGCAATGTTGCCATCTTATTTAATTTCTTTTTTAAATCCTGAAATAAACCATTCGGTAATAATAGAAAAACACTTCAAGGTGATTACTGGATTGAGCAATACTTTATCAGTGCCATCTAGTGTACACAGCTACAAAACAAGATAGCATTTTTTGCTGGCCCGCCTTTCTACTAAATTCACAAGGTGTTATGGCAAGTGAAATTCCAAATGCTTGTCTTTAATATCAATGTCTCTTCAACAAATAATTCTTTCTTAGCTAAACATTTTATCAAGAGGTTTCAAGATAGTCATGTGGAGAGTAGTTATTAGAAAAGGATTTAGGAGGCTTATGTTTCATTTGAAATTTCAGTACTAACTTTACTATGTTCCTAAGACAGCAGTGGAGATAAATAGCTGTATCATTCACATCTGCTGGTTTACCTTAATAATATGAGTAATCCTATCCTTCATACTTTGTAAGGAGGATGAATAAAGCTACCAAAAATACGATAATGGCAATCCATTGGATAACTTCCATAAAAATTTCTGGCTTAAAAGGCAGGCAAGGAAATAAATTCAATATCATGAGAGTAGAGCAGCAGGATATTTAAGTGGGGTATCATAGTGCTTTTTCACATTTGAGTGCCCTTACTAGGAAGTTTCTACTCACTGATTTTCAGCAAAATTAAGCTACTATTTTCCTTTCTTTTTTTGGAGAAACATGAAGTGATTCTTAGTGATGACTGATCTTTTTACCACTAGAAACAAAAACCATTCAACTAATCAGGATCAGAAGGAACAAAAAGTAATTGATTTCATTATTCTTGTACTCCACAGTAGTGGCCACTGACATGACTGCTGAAGCAGTTATGTTGTCAATTACTAAAACTGCTGGACTTATTTCACTCTTTCTTTAAGTAGAAAAATAATGGACAAGAAGACTGAGGTTGCCACTGTTTTTTTATTGAAATATTAATCCCCAAGTTGTCAAATTGTCTTCTCTGTAAAAAAACCCAAAAAGCCTAATTTGGGTGCAGGGGGAAGAGGAAGTTAGAAATGGAGAGTGTAATGTCAGAATCACTGTGCTCTCTGTTATGCAAAAGTTTCTGTGTGTTCAAAGATAGAGACAGAATATTACCGTATTCTTTGTTGCCAACCTATCTCAATATATTTAAAAGTCCATCCCAACAGATGGACTAGAAATTATTTATTTAATGATTTATTTTATCTCTTATTGGAATGGAATACAGATACATATACACACACACATACATATATGTACATAAACGTGTACATATTCTGGTATATAAATATATGTGTATATCTCTGTATACATTAGTGTATATATGTATATGTATCTATATATGTGTATCTGGGAAAGAGAAGTTGCTATGAGGGAAGGGGTTGAGACTCACTAGTTTCAGGCCAGTTTCAATCCTTATCATTACTTACATAAAATAATCATCTCAAGAATTTTATTCTGAATTAGCTGTTTGTACATGGTGCCACATATACAACACAATTCATTTTGCAGGGAAGGCTATGGTCCCTGTAGGTTATTATCCATGGAGGTCATGGTGATGAGGTCTGAGAGCTCTTCAACAAAGAAAGCAGAAACAGAAGGGTTTCCCGCCTCCCCCCCCCCCCCCCCCCCCCTTTTTCCTATCTCTTCGTGGATGTTTTATGCTCCTCCACCTCTTTCCCAAAGAAAATGTGGTCTTCTTCTATGTCTTCTGGTTTGAACCTGCAACAGAGGAGAACATCTTACTGGGTATTCTGAGAGGCCATACACTTGAATTTATGACTTGATATTTTTGTAGTTTACATAAATAAATATTTTACACAAAAAAAGAGCTTACTGAACTGAAAGGACAAAAAATGCTCCATCACAATATATGGCAAATCTCTGTGGCAGGCGTGTGGGAAAATCAGATTTTGTTGCTAGTGTGATATCCACCTGGGCATTTTGACCACAGTCTGACTCCATACATCTATTATTGGTGCATCAAATACTGATTTTCTATAATCATTTTGTATAGTTCAGTAACATGGTGAGTAATTTGGAAAAGCTTAGTCTCAGTCCCCGTATAAGCAAACACTAGATCCCTTGCTTAAATTGGTGTGATCGATTCATAGCAGTGAGTCTCAAAGATACCTGGAGGGTAAACACTTTCCTAGAAAGCGAACATTGTACATGTGGTTAAAATACTCAAGGAAGATAACTGAATCTAAGTCCGCCATGTACAAAATTGGTATGTATCAAGTAACAAGTAAAAAACGGACTGTTCCTAGATGACTGCTTACCATTTCTACTTTCACTAAACTTCTTTGGTGCACTTGATCTGAATTTGCAGATACAGTTTCAGAGAAGCTGAAAATTAATGTTTAGAGGTGTGGTAATTGACCTTTTACTGAGAAAGAAAATGTTAGCCTTTTCTACTTGATATACACCATACTTACTTATAAAGAATTGCATAAATAATAATTGCTTACTAAAAGGCTGTGTTCATTTACGAGTCTCTACTAATCAAAATGATTACTTAATTAGAATTTTTATTTTCTTTAGAGTGTGACAGTTAAAGCAAATTCCATTGTGCATGTAAAATGGAATTCAAGCTCATTTGGTTAAATGTCCCAACCCAGTAAAATTACACAAAGCTAGCTTAATGAGCCTTTTAAAATTTCTGAAAAAAAAGCAGCTAAGCAACTGAGCTACGTAGTAAATTAGGTAGTACTGTGTAAGACATTTTGTGATATTATTTATGTTCTTCCATTAAAAATTCTCTTACTTACTTAATAGGGCATTTTGTGGTACTACTGGTTGCAGAAGGAATTTTTAGATGTAATGCAGTCTAGTTTTGCTCTTATATGCAACCTTAATTTTAACTGCAGTTAATGGAAATATTTATATAGAGCCAACTTCCTGATGAAGAAAATTTAATGTATGAAAAGTTCTGGAAGGAAAAGTGTCAATGAATCCTATATAGCATTCTATCTTCACAAAAATAAAACATGAAAACAGGAACAGTCTTTAGAAAATATTACCTGAGTACCTGATTGTGATGATACCTATCATATTTTCCTGTAATAGTCAAGCGTTGTCTTACCTTTTTTTTACTTCTGTGGCAATTATAGTGAATAGAATGATGAGACTAGACTTGCCAAAAGGTTTTGCATGTGCCAGGCTTCAATATCTTGAAATGTAACAGTGCCTGTTACAGCTTGCTTTACAGTTACTATTGTTCTACTTCAAGCTTCCTCTCCTCTCCTCTCCTCTCGTCTCCTCTCCTCTCGTCTCCTCTCCTCTCCTCTCCCTCTCCCTCTCCCTCTCCCTCTCCCTCTCCCTCTCCTCCCCTCCCCTCCCCTCCCCTCCCCTCCCCTCCCCTCCCCTCCCCTCCCTCCCCTCCCCTCCCCTCCCCTCCCCTCCCCTCCCCTCCCCTCCCCTCCCCTCCCCTCCTCTCCTCTCCTCTCCTCTCTCCTCTCTGCCCTGCCCTTCTTTTCTCTTTTTAATGACTGCATCTGTATGTTAGTAGCTTCATTATTTCCTAAATTTACAGTATATTTGTCCAAAGCGTACATTCACTTCATAATGCATAACAGAAAGAAACAAACCTATTCAAGCTGATGGAAATGTTTTCTTTTTGATAATTTTGGTTTTCACCCTATCTAAATTTAAAAATGCTTACTTCTACTATGGCTGTTTGGTGGAGATGATAAGGAGCACATGTCCTTCAAACTTAAAACATGTTGTCTATCATGGTGACATCCTGTTTGCAATGCAAGTTCTTAAATATCTCAAGTTATTCAGTGTCTGCAAAATGAGGACTGATATAAAGTAACTGGAATAGCTATAAAACTTCTTGTATTTCTTCTCTCACCTGAAGGTGTGATTGCAATGTAAAAAAGGTAAAAGTTTTTGAAGCTTCAGCAATGATGAATTCTTACTTCTCACTATCATTATCTTTTGACACCTTTTCTGACACTTGGAATGTTTCCTCGATAATTTGAAAATGGGCTGAATGGGGGAAAAAAGCCGTATGCAGTCTTCACAGCTGGTGCAATGTGCCATTGTGCCTTGTCGTCATCTGCCTACACTTAATTAATAAGCATCTGTTTCATTCTTGTATTTACACAAGATACAAAATGAAATGCCTAAGTTTGATTTTTTCCATATGTGACATGATGCTTCCTCTGTCACTTCAAAAATTATTACTGTGAATATGAAAAATACAAATACATCGAAACATAGAGGTCTGTTTGTTCAAGAAATAAAAGACATGCATTCATGGGTAAAATATGTAGACAGATCAGCTGTGTTAATGGAAAGCTCTACTTTTGTGGAAGGAATTTTATGGTATTCTAGCAGATCAAAAAATAAAAATATGTGCATGTTACCTGAATAACTATTCTGACATAATATATTACATTTTACAAGTTAATTAATTTCTCTTCAGAAGCAAGCGTATTTGGATTTCTGGCTATTGAATAGCTTGAAATCTGGATTTATATTTAAGCCAGTGATTAGTAACTACTGAGGCTCTGTTTATGCATGTAGCTCCTCTGTAGGTGTGTGGATACAAACAAAGAATATTAATAATATAACATCTACCAAGGCAAATGGTCAGTAACCACTACCTCACCCTGGCAGTTGTACAGATACTTGTGATAGCCTCCATTACTTTCTTATCAGTATGTTAAAGCTTTATTGCATGGATGCCTGTTGAATGCCATACAGATTTCACCCACACATATATGATTCAACTTCAGTCGATGGCTCTCTGTCACTAGTTTAAATTTATCAGTGTTAGCAAGAAACATGATGTTCAGTTGCAAAAATATTGTACTGTACTTATCATCGTTTCCCCCTAGAAGAAATTATAGAAATTATTAACATTTTAAAAATAACATTAGAAATTATTAAAAATAGAAAATATTAAAATTTGTGGTTTTAAGATTTCTCTAGTAATTGAGTGGTTTATTACCCCTAACATTAATGCATACTTAACTAATTAAAGCTGAAGTTATAACATATTAACAATTCCAAAACTATTTTTAATATTGTTGAAAGCTTGGCCTTTAGAAATCTAAGTGAGGCTTTTATGGGTTTGGTTTTTAGGGTTTTGGTTTGTTGGTTTGGGTTTTTTTGGTCTTGAATAAGTAATATCATACCAAGATTCAGGGTTTCTTTTCTGAGATTTATGGCATCAAGTTTAGTGGCAATGGGTAAAATATTTTTTTTCAAAGTTTCACAGAACTCATCTATTTCCTGATGTTACCAGAAGTATAGCTTTTACTTCTGGTGTCAATGTTAAGAATTTCACATTGATTCACTAGGTATCAAAACAAATCTTTCTTTATATGACCACATTGTTTGGGAAAATGAGAGTAACAATTTGCATGATATGCGTAACAAGAAAAGTAATTGGGGAACAATGAATTTGAACATAAAACCTCATTCTTACCTTACCTTACTTTAGAAATAATTTAATTTTCCATCTAGTTTTTAAGTTTGGATATGTAATGTAGGGAGGGAAAGGATGAGAACCAAGAATAAGCGTTTTCTCTTCTCCTTCAATAAAATGTAATGTCCCTGTTTAAGAACTTTTGTCACATAACTAAGTTGTTGAGAAGTAGAAGACTTCTAGGATGGATGGCAGAATTTCTAGATTGGACAGCAGAATGTAACAATCTTTACTCTTATGTTTACTAGTTATTTTCCAAGTCTCTTAATACTTTTGAAATAGCTGATGTACACAATTGTCTTGCCAGCTTCCATGAAATAAGTTGAGGATTTTGGGCTTTAAGAGACTGCACTGAAAAAAACCCATACCATAAAAAAAAAACAAAAAACAAACAAAAAAGACCCACTAAAAGAAACAAAACCAAACCCAAACAAAAAAATGAACCCTGCCACTTCTGCAAGGACCACCTAATGTCCACCACATTCCATGACAGCAACGACAAAATAATTCAGTTGCATTAATTTTTCTTACTACTATGATAAGGAAACATTTTGGAAAAATTAACTTACTTGCAAACAGGCTTTTTGTTCTGACTCACATGGGAAGATAGTAAAAAGGGTGTATGTGTGTTAGTATACCCTAAAGTTTGCAACTGAGAGAGAGAGAAAAAGTAAGTTGTTTTATTTGCATCCCCTCTGATACCTGAGCATGTTTTACAAAATACCCAGCAAACTTCAACTACCATGCTAATCTTCGAAGATGAAACATCCCATTCTGCTGTCAACACACCCACAGGAAAAAAAGAAATCATATGGAAAGTTCAAAATTATCTACAGTGGACAACTGTAATTATCAAATTGTACAATGTGATGATATGCCGAAAGCATACAGACTGTTGTTACCTGAGTACAAACCATCCAAAATCAAACTGGGCGTAAAAGTGCTAGGGGGAAAAATTAGAAGGAACAAAAAATATACTTTTTCAGTTCTTTGATTTTCATTTTCAGCACGACCTTCCATTCAGATAAAATAGTTGTTGTTGAGAAAGGGAAAGAGAGTGTGAATCATGAAACAGGTAAGAGGCTACTAAATCAAAGGATCACAAATCAAAGAGCTGCCAAAGAGCAAACAGGTTGCCCTCAGAACTAAAATTACGATTTTGTTCAGTCTATATAATCTTTGAGTACAGAAAGCTGTTGTGCTTAGGAAAAAGGTGGAGATTTCACTAACATATTTTTCAGAAATGGTAGAAATTAGTTTCATTTTTATGCTGTTCACAATTTTCTTAGATGTGAAGGGGAAAAAAAAATGACGGTGTTTTGGCCTTCTTGAGGCCTTTGAGCAAATATGAATTACTCCATAGTAAGTTGAATATGTATAATACAAAAAATCCTGAAGTACCTGAGTGAATTCTCAGGCAAATTAATAACTTGCTGTCTAAAATTATCCAGTTGCAGGCATCTATTTCTTAAAAAGTAATAAAGCTTCTATGTCTTAATAAATAACCTAGATAAAAAATTAACTCATCTACAAGTTATGTTTACATTGCTACATAAACACACTTTCTTTTAATACTATGGAATTTATTTTCTTTTTTCTATGGAATCTAAGATGATGTATTTAGGAAGGAAACTGTATCAGGGTTTTGATTCTGTATTTTTTTGATGCTTGAATATTTTTTTTTGGTATTGTTATACAGTACTGGTGTGTGGTATACAAAATCACAGCAAGCGTTTAGCTTTTAATGACCAAAAACCAGTCAACTACTGAGATTTCAGAAGGTACCACAGTCCACTAAAAACTATTGGTCAAGACTACACTGACAGCTAGGATAAAACAGTCCTCTGTATGAGTGCTATATGAGTGCTCTGTCAGTTATTATGGACCATACAACCTGGAATTTTTAACGTAATCATGTAGCTACATTACAGGTTGAATTGTACTATGTCAGTCAGTTCCTTCCATTCAACATATCTCAGGTCTCTCAGGCTGGCTTGTTTGTTTTTGCTTTCCTCCTTTTAGTTTCTAGTCATACTTCTTTTCTGTATCATAGAAAAGACAAATACATTGCACTTTCCATTGTATTCTGCTACTAACTTGTCTTCCTTGATACATCTATATTTCCCCACCTTAGAATTCTTTGCTATTGCTTTTTTCCAAATTAAAATAATTCCCTGAAGTTAGGAAATTCACCCACTAACCAGATTAACCAGTCATATTTTATTTCATTGCTCTGCTACCATGTACAGGAGAAAGTAATCCAAAGATAGAGGACTTTGCCACAATTTAAATAATTTTCATGTCCATTTCTTTTATAGAGTCCCTAGACAAAAGGTTTTTTTAGTGAAAACTCTATATGGAATAAATACATGTGTATCACCTTGTTACAATGTTCCACCAAGGGATTAAAATAACACTGCTTCTGGTTTAATTGAGAAGGTAAAGATTCTCTTTGATAAAGGCAGTCTGGTACTCTATGCAGAAAGGTTATAAGAATAAGACCTGGAATTTACAAACTTTGATACATCAGGATCTTAGTATTTTGTCAGGATTTGTACGTTCTTTCCAAATTTAAAATTAATAGAAACATGTGGAAACATGTTGTGATCTTTGTGTTAGAAGTGAAATTTATTAATATTAATTTACTTGAAAAAGTAATGCATGGTCTTCTTTCATTTTTCTGTGTTCATACTGCACTCCAAAAGTCCTTTTTCTTTTCTGAAGATTTTAGGAAGCATTTATATTAAAAGCTCATGTCACTTAAGCTCCACCTTCCTAAAGTATTTCAGATGTGACTTAAAAGTGATAATTGGCATAATTATTTTCACAAATAATTATTTTTCAGTAATGGACTAGTTTTCATTTTCCCAGTCTTTGTGTAAGCTGATGAATAAGACATTTTTATGGTAGAATCCAATCTAGTTGCAAAACTACTTCTTGACAGATTCAGTAAGACACTGAAGTAAGACACTCTGCGCTTTCCAATTATCCTCTTTTTTTAAAAATTATCTTCATTTAACACCTTACTATTAAGAAGTTTTGTGACAGGTGGGTCTAAGGAATGGAAGGAAAGCAAAGCACGGGTGTGACTAGCTAAGAACATTTTTATACATACATACAAACATGTATATATAAATATATGTATCATATATATAACATTTGTAATATATGAAGTATGATATAGGTAGATATAAAAGTAAAAATTATAATGTATGTATACACATTTATGTACAGTATATATAAATAACATATATAGATTTTTTTTTTTCATGACCATAGAAATGTAATTTGATGATATTCTCAGTGGTACCTTAGCTTTGGTTATTTGTCTCAGAAATTCAGCCGGCTCACAAGCCCAGACCTTCCTTTGCAAATACAACTCAACAGTTTAATCTGAGAGACGCTTTCTCTTTGTATGGTGGAAAATTCCCCGTTAGTTCAGTGGCTTACTCCAACATGAAGAATCTTGGCAGTCCTTTTGTGATGGGCAGGCAGGAAGTAAGCTCTTCAGTGGACTTGCTGGCTATTTCACATTTCAGAGTAAACCCTGTGGAATATTGCTAAAGCTTTGAGAATTTATTTTGATATCAGCATCAGCTGTCTCAGCATCTTTTTAGGAAAAAAATCCTCTTGATCTGTTAGATTGACATATATATAGTTGTTAGTCACTTTTAGTTCCTAACTTATTACTGAAGACAGGCATCCTGAAAACTTGCTATGAAACAATTTACATTATTTTAATCAGCCAGTATGGCACAGTTAGAATGAAAGGCCTTTAGTGGAAAATGTTTAAACACATACATATATATAAAATACATACAGATTTTTTTTTTTTTTTTTTTTTTTTTGGTGTGTGTGAGTGTAGTGTGTGTAGATATATATATACTGTCCTTGGTCACAGTCCTGCCACTGCAGGGCCATCGTCCTGAGGAGAGTCCTAGGCTAGCCAATGGGGCTGCCCACCCCTCTGGAATCACCTGGGACATCCAAGCCAGAGGCTGCCCTGGCTCTGGGTGGGTGGCTGGGAATCACGTGTTGCATCCCATCCTCCCCCAGTTGCCAGCATTCCTCATCCATTCTTGTGTCTGCAGAGATTAGCCTCTATACAGGTAGCCTGGCAAAAGAGACGTTGTCCCTTTTGAGAACAGTTGTCTTGTTAAAAACAAACAAGCAACACCACCCCCACCCAAAAAACAACAAAAAAAAAAGGGGGGAGGGGGGGCAGGAAAGTCAAAACCATAATATAGTTGTAGCTGAGGTTTTGTTTGTTCTGCAGCTTTTACACCTGAATTTCCTCCGTGTGTCCCATATGTCATTTCTTATCCCTCTCTCTAATTTCCCCAATGGTATCCTGCCACTCTCACCTCACTACAATGCTTGTAATGCTAATCCTTCAGGTATCAGTTGTTCTCTGAATTCCTTCCAACCTTCTTCTTCAAGCAGTCATTGTTCATTTCATCCTCTATTGCCATAACTCCCCCTTGAACTCCTCACGCTTTTCAATCTGCTACTATGTGGCTGCTGCAACTCTCTCTCTTAGGTACCATCATCCTGAAATATCTACCAAATGTCTTTTTTAACCACCCTCTATAGTCTTGATGCTCACAGTTAAATCTCTTACCTTTTTAGGGAAAACATGCCTTTCAGCTGAATTGTGAGTCCTATAAAGGTCTTATTTGCTTTTTGAATCCCCACGCCCACCCTTTATAATTGATACTGTAACAACTTCCATGTCTTGAATTTCCATTTAATTGAAATAATGTATGATTAAAATGTTAGATCAGATTATGCCATCGAGCTTAATCAATGATGAATTTAAAATCCAATTAAAAGATCAGTTCAAAATGTGTTTTGTTTGAATGTCAGCTACCATGACAAGAGTTTTAACTAATGAGATATGCTGATTAGATAATATTTGGACTACCAAAATGTTCTTAAGTTTTGTATTCAGCTAAAGACCATCTGTGAACCAAAACTAATTAATTACAACAAAACCTAATGATAAAGGTAAAAACAAATTTATATTCCTAAATAAAATCCTGATTAAAAAGTTGCAGTTTTTCATCCTTTTTAGTAGTAAAATGTTAAACAAACACTGAAAGATTCACACTTAAGATATGCATAACCTTTTTTTAAAACAATCAACAATCCCTCTGTCAAAATAATTTGCAAATGTGGGCATTTTTATCGACTTCAGTAGAAATGCCCTCAAGAGTAACAATCTGCAAGACACTTAATTACTAAAGAAAAGTAAAAGGAAGCAGAAAAAATGACACCACAATACTTGCTTTTTCTTTTGGCAGAATTCAGTTCTAGTAATATTTTTTTTTGCTAGCTAGGTAAAAACCTCAACCTCTGAGCATAATGGAAGATAAATTAAATTATTATTGCATTAAGAGGTACATAGAAAACCCATGAGAGGTAGGAACAAAAAATAAATTCTGTTTTGGCCTAAGCATGTCCTTGATGTAGTAATGTATCTTTATAGCATGCTTCAAATTTTGTTAACTAGTTCAACTTCACCCAGACTGGGAATCTCCTTTTAGCCACCATTAAAACAAAGCAAAACAAAGAGAAGAAAAAAAAAAAGGGGGGGGGGGGGGACACGGGACAGGCGGGGGGAGGGGAGAAAAATCAATTATCCACTATGGGCTAAATTTCCCTTTAAGCTTACGCTGATTTTTGAAACTTACAAAAGATAATAATTAATTGTGGATCAATGATGATTTTGAAGTCTGATTTCTTTTGACTACCTGTATTTGGAAGAGAAGTTTCACACTGAGCAGAAATGTTTGCTTGTTTTAAGCATCAAAAAAAATCTAGAAATCACTGGAATAATGGATATTAATGTATAACTTCCATCCCCTCTTTTTGCAGTGCAGATCACAGACTAGCAGTCTGTTACAGGTTAAACTAGATGTAGTTCTTTTCTTCTTCACTGAAATAAGGATGCTGATTTAATTTATTTTTTTTTTTTTTTTACTGAAACACAATTATTCCTTTGGACAAAAATTTCTAGCCTTCTGACTACTTTTAAATCACTGGACCCTTTGGGTTTAAAATTAATAGAGTGAAAAGGAAAAATCTCTCTGAAGCCTGTCCCATAAACAGGAATTTTCGGACCTAAAATGATGCATACGTAAAACATAACATATTAGAATGACTGCAGAATTGATACTCTTATATTCAAAAGAGATAAAACCCAGCAAAGAGTTACACATTTTGCGGCAACTTTACCTAATTTAAACCTTCTTATTATTCAGTCTGTTGAATAATGTGTACTTGTCACCTTCTTTAGGAAAGAAATTTTTGTAAGACTTTTTGATGGTTTATGGAAAATACAGTCTATTGATAATATTTTCCTATACTTTTGAACTATAGTTAAGAAAGAGGTGTAGAAGTAAATTGACTACAAACTGTTTTGAAGACTTGTTGAAACTAGTTCAGCAATATTGCAGATTTTCTGTTTCATCATATTTCAGAACAGTGTTTTTTCTTCTATTAGAAGAGAGCTGGGAATTTCAGCCTTGTGGCCAATTGTTCTCTGAAGTGTCAGCCTTTAAGTGTGCCACTATTCCAGAACTTTTTTTTTTTATTATTATTTTTTAGATATATATGTGCACAAAATTATCTATATTGTAAAAATATATTTGATAAAGGGCAGCATCAAGAAACATGACATATCTACATACTACTATGCTGTGGAATAAGATATTTTCTGTTCTACAATGGAAAAACAATGCTTCTAAAAATACTTTACAATGAATAGCAATTGTCATACTTCATACACCAAGTGTGGGAGAGACCTGAAATAGTCACTGCAAAGTTTCTTTCTCATAACCAAAATGCTACTAACTTCTAGGAAAAACCCTGCAGTATTATTGTTTTGACCTATGAACTAGTAAACTAGTGAGGAACAATTTATACCAGAAATAGCAGCCATTTGTCTCCAACAGATATACATACTGCAGTTGTTGTGTAAAAGGTTGAGTAAATGCTTTTGTGTTCTTTTATAAAGGAAACAAACCCACATTCTTTCAATAAAATCCATATTTAATTTAATGAAAATAATGCTTGATAATTTTTTATTAAATGAGTCAAGTAGTCAGAAAAAAAAAATGCCAGTTCAACTGAAAAATGTTTTTTTTAACTTGACTGGGAATGGTCTATGGTACAGCACATAAACTAGCTTAGGGTTCATGACAAATTTGCCCTACCACACGCATTGGAGAATCTTTCCTAGTGGACTGGTTTTATGTGTGAGTGTTACTTATACATCTGGTTTAAATTTTTTAATCTTTACAAAGATTAAATATTATTTGGGGTTTGTTTAATAACAGAAATAACAGCACATTTGTCTTGTTAGAAAAAAGGTTTCAGTGTTCTAAATAAAAAGACAATTAATCTATATATTGGCTGTGAAATCCTAGACAAAAGTATTATTACATTTCTGTGCTCTATTTGCTTGTTAGAATGAGCTGGTTTTGCCCCACACCCCACTCCCTTTTTTTTTTTTTTTTATTTAGTTGTAAACCATTGTAAAAATAGTTTCTTGATCATCTGTAATATTATGTGTCCATGGTCTGGAAGTTCACTACAAGTCTCTTAACAGTGATTTGAGTGTGTGACAACAGAACCCTATAGAACTATATAATTCTCTGGTACAAGTATTTTCTTTGCATTTCAGAGATGGTCAGAAGAAATGTTACTTTAATATAGAGCATTTGTCATTGTCAAACATTCATAAACTGTATATATTCAAACTGACTGCTGCTGATTCACTCAATGGGATGCAGCTTGTTAACCTCTGACTTAGATATATGAGAATCTGACTTTCTGTGCTAGATTCACAGAACTTCTGTCCCACTGACCACAAAAGAAGCCCAAATCCAAAATCCAAATCCTCACAATTCCTGCTGAGCTGCAAAGGAGACATGAATATATTTTAGAGACCATAGCACCAGAGTTTTGCAAATGGAGTCCATTCATTTCCTAAATGTTTCATGCTAAGCATGTGCACAAGTGTTTCTGCACAACATTGCATCTGCACTGAGCACATGGACATTTACTTTGTACCGAAAATCTCATCAGAACTGTCAAAGTAAATATTTCCTCATCTGTTCCACTCCTAGAGCTTAATCTGCCAGCTGCCTTCCAGGAACATAATCTGAGTCAGGCCCCACAGAGAATTTGGTTGAGAATAGTGCTGTAATATTAGCTCTACCTGATATTCTCATGATTGATGTATTAACTTGGAAGAAATAAGGGTCAGGCTGTGATACCTGTTTTTGCCTCAGGGAATTTTATACATGCACTTTATGTCCCACATTGTACCAGAAATTGTCCTTATTGCAATAGCATCAATGAATTTTCACAGATATTCACAAAACTACAACCCCATGGTATCTTGTTGCAGCTGATGCTGTGACAAATCCTTAACTGCTGACCGAACCCCATATAAAGACTTGTCAGGAGGACATTTGTGAGGTAGCCTAAACAAGTCTTCAGAATGTCCAGCACTGTTGCAGTGTCTGGCTGTTAGTTCTGGACCCAGTCGTATGAGACAGAAAAACCCAGAATCCTCAGCATGTCTTCTGAATATATACACTGCAGGAAGAGCATCCATTTTTGAACAGGTAGTTAAACAAGATAAGGTTATTTTTTATATGAATTTTTATGAGCATTTTTTTTTATTTTTTGAATTGAAAATTGAAAATTTGAGAAATTTTATGAGCATTTCTTATTTCCCTTGTCCTGTCTTATTTTCTTGCCTTATGAGGGCTGCCAATATGTGTGAGTCTTAATTTATTTTGCTCGTGGTTATAGGGTAATTATTTAATTGCATTAATTAAAGTAGTCTTGAAATCTCATCCCTTATTAAACCTGTCACCTTCCCCAGAAAACAAATTTTCCTGAGAAATCAATTCTTCATATCTTGTGGCAATGCTTATTGTCTGAAGGACAGATGATCTTATATTTAAAGAAATCACATTTTTTAGAATAATTGACGATATAGTAGTTCAGAGGTTCCTATCAGTATTGTTATGGCACATGGTGATTTTTAATGAAGAAGTTGTTTATATTGAAATCTGCTTTTCTGGATAAACAATACTAAAAAAGAATAAAGAAATCTGGTGTGTGCTAGCATTAACTTGGTTTGCCATTGTAAGCTGTTAGATGATAGATGTTCTGTGTAAGAGTGACCTTGATTTTCATCTATCACACGGTTTACTTCCTGTTAAACAAAATTGCAATTGTTATAATAATGTGATCAGATATTTTCTGCGCTTCCTTAGATATTCTTTTGACATTTTGTTTAAGTTTTATGATAAATCAAAACAGAAAAAAGTAATTGGGGCTCAGAAAAAAATCTTAAATATATGTTGCAAATTTATTGCATCATTCTTTCAACTATTGTACCATATAAATTATTTTTTCATTATTATACCATATTCTATAAAAATACCAGTTGATCTCTGCTAACTTTGAATAGAAGTGTCCAAGTCCAGTTTTTATACGTAGATTAAGAGAAAATAATCAAAAATATAGTTTAAATGTTTTTGTCATATAAAATACATAGGAAGTGCCATTAAAGTGCTCTAATCACACATTGTAGCTGATTTTTTTCTGCAGTTCTGTTGTAAAGTAGAGGGGAAAGTAACTGGAATTTTGAGACAGCCTCTTCACACTCCATGAAAAATGCTGCTCTTTCAAGAAATAACCTCATTAGATTCCTTAACTCTTGAGAGGTTTCAGGAGACAGGTTTTCTAGGTGTATAAACCTTGTTGTGTACCACTGTTGTGTAACGTCAGAAATGTTACCTCTGCTTACCTTTATCTATCTCAACTTCCTTCTTTTTTTTTTACTCTATTTTTTTCTGTAGTTATCTTTTTTATATTTCTCCTGTGTAAGTGGGAGCCTTAGTGTTTTCCTGAGCTGATGTGACTCAAGCATAATGCACAGTAGTGCATTAACCTGAAACTGAAAGTTAAAAGTCCCGTGAGTGGATTACAGACTGGTTACAGACACCGGATAGTCATAGTCAGAATAATTAGTGCTAGAGAGGACATACCTCCACATTTGCTTTGTTGTTGTAGTTTTCATGTCCTTAGTGATACTGAATTATTAGAATCTCCTTTCAACTCTCTCTACTCAAGATGCCAAGAAGAAAATGTGGTTGATTGGCCAGCTATAATTTCGGCTAGTCCACAGCTGTAGTTAAATGATTTCTACTCTCTTGACACAGCCAGTTAACGTGCATAACTACATTTCAGGGGATAGTTAAGGTTTTACGCTTACCTTTAAGGTAAAGAAGACCCACCCATGGTTTGTTCCTATCATTCAAACCTACTCATTCTTATTTTCCCAAACCCACCAAAGGCCACAGGTTGCTGTGTTGATATGGAAATGTTTAATTCTGATTAAGCTTTTCTCAAAATAAAGAGAAAACAACTACACTATTTTGATGACATAATGCCATAAAGCAGAGGTTGGTATATTCTGTTCTGAAATCTCTTGTGTGTAATACTGCTGCTTATAAGTTTCTGGTATGTTAAAAAATCTTGCAAATATTTTTTTCTTACCATGAATAGGTATTCATTTCCATTTTACACAGAGAAGGTAAAATCAAAGAACTCATTAAAGAGTATAGTTTAGATTGACATGTTATGTCAATGCATTTTTTATAGATATGAATATACATTTTACAATCCCCTTTCATATATATACAGTGAATATTTAAACATACATACACACATGAGTGTATACACATATACATATAGGTCTAGTTTAATTTTGGTTTTGGAATTCCAGGTTTGAATTTGAAATTGAAATTATTTGACTGCCATTAATGCATTCTCTTCTTCCTAAGAAGGTCACAGACTCTAAAGAATGTGTGGCCGTTGCAAAATTTATTCATAA
Organism: Falco rusticolus; assembly: GCF_015220075.1. NCBI lineage: Eukaryota > Metazoa > Chordata > Aves > Falconiformes > Falconidae > Falco > Falco rusticolus. The sequence goes on from NC_051210.1 coordinate 52,140,720, forward strand.
TTAGACATTTATTATTTTTTTTTAATCTGACTTTTAAGAATCTGATCATTTTTTTGTGAAACTACTTGATAACTTGTTGAGCAGCAGCTGTTATATCTGAAAAGCTGGAGGGAAGGCTTGTAGAACATTTCTAAAATGGTGCATACTTAATTTTATTATTTTATATATATATAATTTATATATATATAAAGGTTAATAATCATTAATCTAGCCTGAAGTAGTGGAAGTATGAATGGCCATGGAACAACAATTTACGATGAACATCAAAGAAACAATGCCCAGCAATGATAAACATTTTTTTTAGATCTTTTACTATACATGGAGTAAAATCCCAATTAACTCATCTACAACTTTGTGTCTCTAATTAATATTCTAGTATAAAATTTAAAAAGGATGGACTCCATGGTGGTATTTCTTTGAGTACTTTGCTGAATTTACATTGTATCCTTTGTATCTCAGCAACAAGACATAAATATGACTTCATCACACTCTTTCTGAAATACTAGGAAGTAAAACCTGAAATGACAAATGCTTCAGGAGCATGGGTTGACTGTTGTACCACGCTTGTAAAGATGATAAGATAGCTGGAGAGATTTGAGGTGGTGGGACTAAGTTGTATGAATTGCTTGATGTGATGAAGTGAAAAAAAAAAAAATTGCAAAGCATATAAGGGTATTTTTTTTCTTTCTATGAGCTGAAGTGTGGAAGAGCAAAGCAATGTATTTTACATGCCTTAAATTTTAATTAAGAACATTCCAGACGTATCCTCATTCATTTAGATTTCCATCTTGAGCAGAATAGGGAATACCAAAGTTAAATCCAAGTAGAAAATAAAAAGAGGAACATTTTAGGAAAGAAGAATAAAGCTGGAAATCTCAGAGTATGTCCCCTAACTTCACATTAAATACACATAAGATGACTTTCAAGTTCTCAAGGCTTCACCTTCCCTGATTGTCCACAGATTAAGATCTTCTCACTGCAGCATTTTTAAGATGTATGGCAATCTATAAAAAACATTACTTAATGCTAAGCTTCCCCAAACACTTCTGAAGCTTTGAACCCTTAAAGCTTTTAATCTTTTTTTTTTAGCTTTTGTTTGTTTCATATTGCTCTGAGTTATACAATCATAATTAATCTGTCCTTTTAGATCTGTTCATAATTAAATTTTTATGTTTAATTTAAAAAGTTGTGCATCTGGAGTACTCTTACTATAAAGTCTGTTAAATACTGAACAAAGCTCAAATCTGATTCATATAGTCTAAGCTGAATAAGTATACTACAAACATGTATGTAAGCATCTGCATAGAAAATATATGTCCACATCTCTGTGTGTGTGTGTATATATTTATGTATGTATAAAATGTGTAATTTCATGCAAATGTTTAGGTTTGAGTTTAAGCTGTCCTAGCCCTGGAAGCTATCAAAAAGAACAGTTGAAGCTACTACTCTGTATTGCAAGTTCCATTCCACATTCCTCCTATGTCCCTGCTGTTGGCAACAGCAACAGCAAAAGGCTTCAGTCAGATAAACTTGCTGCATAGAGACTGAAGCAGAAATGGAACAAATAACTAGGGCAGAAGGCAACATAGGCCAAGACCACATCTTTCAGCACCAACCCACTCACAGAGGGGTTTAAACAAACTGTGAAACCATGGTCCCTAGGAAGAGAACAGTAGCAACAATTTCTTACTAGGAGATACATCATTCAAATAATATTACTGTTCATTATTTTCTTTAAAGAAAAATATTTAATGTTCTTTTTTCCACCAGTATGAAAAAATATCTAATATAACTGCAGTTAGCAACATGTTTAATTTCCAAGAAATAATTGGAAAAATAGCAAGCAGTTTGTAGTTTAGTTTTATGGTTACTTTTAACAGATTTTATAGTCAGTATAAAAAGGCATCATGAAGTTCTATTAAAAATAATGTGGGTTTTATGCTTTATATTACTGTGCAGAAGATGTTTTCTTTCTTTTTCATTTGTACATTTATTTCTATTTCACTTCTGAATGAACCTGTTTACAATGGCTTATCTGTCCATGATTCTCTAACTGTACTAGGCTTCCTTGTGTTCTGCTGTTCCAGGAAGCAACAGGTGTTTTATTCAGCTGTCCTCAACTAAAAGCAAAACTGTACAACAAATTAGCACTAACCAGGTTAATTAATTTAGGCAGGTAAAGCATTTATTTAAGTGGCAGCATCAGATGAAGCAGCTTAGCCTTTCCTCCTTTTTCTTTGTCAAATTTTTCTTAATCTAAATTGATTTTTGATTGGTTCACATCACAGGCCAGCAAACAGCATAGCCAAGATATTATTACTACAGCAAGGAAGATGTCAACAGGCAGAGAAAGTAGGAAGGTCTGTTGCTGGGATTGATAGCAGTAGTCACAGCACAAAAGACAATAAATGCATGTATTTATTGGTAAATAAATGGTAAACAATAAACCATGTATAGTGTGAAAGTTTATTATACCTAAAAGGTAGCATTCTGCTTTATTTTGGTATGCATTTTATATTAAAAAAGTCATAGTCAAATATTTGATGAAAACATGCAGCAAATTTATATCTATACTACTTCTGTGTGTGCATAGCTTAGAGATCTGAAGCACAGTTTAGAATTTTCATTGAAAGGAGAGTGAATATGGAAACACACATAAAGCTTCAAGGCTTTTGGCAATATATTGGTCAGTAAAAAAAAGGTCAGGTCTTTTTTTTTCTTATTATCAACTATCTCTCCTTACTAGAATGCATGGCAGTTAACAGAGGAGCGTACAAGGAGGCATCAATGAATGATCATTGCAATCTTACATTTAAAATATATCACAGTGGGACCTGTGCTCAATAATAAATCAAGTAATCTTCCTGTGTGAGCTGTGTTATAAAATAGCCTAGTCATTTCATTAAGTGTATGCTTTGCCTGTGTAATTAACATCAGATCAGCTGTATGGCTGTATTCTGTTGAATATATTATGGATGTAGATTGGTAAAGCTTAAGGGAGTTTACCCTTTGAAGTTAAGCTGAAACATGCCTACTTTATTGAAAGCAGACATTTTTATTCTTAGTATAAAAAGTGTTAATTGAAGTAGTATTCAGCAGTATTTTTTATTATTCTTTAGCTCCTGCTTTTGCGGCATGAAGTTTTTACATGCTGCTCTCTATAGTTTTGTAAAACAAAATTTAGATGAAAATTCATGTTTTCATCTACAAAAGATGCTAAAAAGAAGCCTAGTAATCAAATGCACTGCAGATAAAAAGCAAATACAATTACTTATGAGTAGGCCATAACAGACTTGTACTACCAAGGCAATGGAATGTAAATAGAACAGTATGTGATAGTACTGATAGCAGACATTATAAGTAGAATACTCCATTCTGCTGCCTTTTCCAAACAGCTACGCTACAACTGGCAATAGGAAGCAAGATACAACTCTTGCTAACTAATAAATTTGCTGATATAAAATGCTACTTTGATTTTAAGATTTTTGAAACCAGCAATTTATACCATATATTCCCTGTCGGTGGAGTGGAAGGAAATTTCTCCATCTTGATATAATTTCAATCCCAATAAAGTTTTCTTCAACATCACATTGATTTGTAGATTTTGAATTTTTTTTTCTTTCCACCCCCACTCCCCCTCACCCCACCCAACCATATAGACAGAAAGGATGTGGTGTACATGTTACAGCCAGATTAGGAAACAATACACCTGATTCAAAATACATACTCCTTTAAAGGTTGTGCTTGGAAGTTTTCCTAACTGACAGTGTCTACAGTGAACATCCATTGTTGACCTGATTCTCTTAGCATCTTTCTCCAAATTCCTTTCTTTCACGTATGCCAAAGGGACAGCATCCTCCTGGCTCTTTCATGGCTGTATGACAGAGGTTTTATACAAAGGCAAATTAAGAGACACCTACCTTGGCAGTGCAGCACATAACAGAAGAGAACTTGTTTAAATTAGGCAGTTGGGGATCAGAAATATCCATTCTGTCTGAGGGAGACACCTGTCTGAGGAAGCAGCCATGCTTGCCTCTCCCTGATGGCAATGTATTTCCATTAGGTAATAGAAGAGATAATAGAAGTAGAAACATTAATTATTATTTTTTTCACAAATATTCTCATTAATTTCTATTACAAAGTTCATAAACTGAAACATTGATGCGCTTTTGTGATTTAAACAAATAATCTGCTTGAAATATTAACTTGATTTTACAAAGAGATCGATACATAATTATTGTCATTGGAGAGAAACATAATATGGCTGTACTTGGTGTTTTTATGAATACTCATCCACAGAAGCAGCAAACATGTAGAAATAATTAAAAACTAGAGCAAGACAAATTTATTATTGTAAATATTTAAGCTCTCCCTAGTAGTATTTTTAATGAATTCTCTATTTTTAATGTATCTGTTCCTAAGAGCTGAACTCCACATTTCTATTTCAGGATATTTCTGCTCTATGTCATCTCATTTTGGGGACATGATGTGATGCAAGTTAAGAGTATTAAGTTTTGACATAATTGGTATATGTATTTTGATATAATGATGGATTTGAGGGAGAGCATATCTGCTCACCTACTGAAGTGTGGTGTATTTATAAAATCCAAAAACATAAATGTAATTATTTTAGTCATATCCATTGAAGCCGAAGAGAAGATAGAGTTGCCTATTAAACTAGATAGATACTGTCCAGCCCAGTGGTTCTCTCAATCCATGTTTTCACCTATAAATAGGTGTAGATTACCAGGCTGTAAGTCAAATACGAGTTGGCAGTAATTTTCCACAAAATAGTAAAGAACAGGGCAAAAGGGGGACTCATTAAGAAATCCTTTGAATTCATGTTTAGTGTATATGGGCTACTTGTAAAGAAAACCGAAAGGATTTCTAATATATGTGAAAGATGTAGTCAGAAGATAACTCAGTATTTCATTAACTCTAGTAGCTCCAGTGCTTATCAAAGCAGATATACTGAGGAATCATAACTGAAGATGACCTTCATAAGTAAATCACCTGCAAAATTTAGAATACCTATCACCATTTGACCAAAGAAAAAGCATTTTCACGATCAAGCTGCCACGTGGGAGTAACCATTTGATCAAATAGATTGAATGCCACCAAAAACCTGCTAACATTGTCCTTGAAAAGTCTCCTTGTAGCGAAGCTCCCTCAACTCCTTTCTACTAGGAAATAAATCATACCTTTCAGTGAATCATCCAGCCTCTCTGTAAATGTTCCTAAATGTGATAGTTTCTTGCCTTTGTTTTTTGTCCTAGCAGAAGAGCAGAGCAAGAAATAGCTGATAGATGGTTCAGTGGTTCTTCAGTTTGGTCTTCACTGGGAAGAAGGTTGGTGTCAGTACAGTGTGTGCTGTCTAATAAACCCACATTTCAATGTTAAATATACCTATGAACATACCTTCAGTAATTCAGGAGAAAGATAAGAAGTGTTTTACTGTTGACTTAATTGATATCAATGTCAGCTATAGAAGTAGCAGGTTTAACTTCAAAATTATGTAAAACTGATAAAAAAATCACACAGGTGATAGCTATTATTTTGCAGATAGCTGCAGAAAAAGTTGTTATTCTTCAGCTCTAAAAAGATATTTCTAAAGTTATTTTTTTCTGAATTTCTGAGCTTAGTAGAGTTAAACATCATAAAGAATAGGCTTCTTTAGAGATCATGAATGAGATAATTTACGGAGCTTAATAAATATTTGGGTTTCTATTTAAATTTCTCATAAAACCACTCAAGTAAATAAGCAGAATAAATAGTGTAAATTAGATGCTAAAAATTCTTCCAAGTCCGGTATTAAAATGCCACTGATGCATCCATATATATACACATATGCAGTTATTAATGCCGTGCAGGTTTTTGTTACTTGATTTTGGTAAACTGATGTGATTTTACTCAACTGGAAGCATTACTGCTAACTTGAATAAGTGTTATTGTGTCATTTGGTGTTACATTTTTAATTAGCAAAATACCTGACTTACTATATCTCCCTATGTATTTTCTGATAAACATAATTTACTGTGATATTTCAGAAAAATTTTGCTTACAGTAGGCCTTGAAAAACCACTGAGACAGAGGAAATCAAAATTTAATTACTTACACCTGGAGCAAAAGCAAGAACCTATCTTAAAAGTGAGCAGGCCATTTGTGACTAAACTGTCTCATGTCCACAGTGGTAGTTGGCTGTCTTTCGTTGACTACAATGGTACCATGAAACTGTGAGAGCTTTTGTCCAATTCACTATTTGTGAAACTTCTGTATCTGATAAAGGTTTCATTTTCAGTGACACTGAATGAAAGAAAAGTTTTTATCTAAATTCATGATCAGCTATACTTATCAACACATTTATTCTGATCCTAGCTCTGCCATTTCTCTGATAGATAAATGATAGGTTTGCTTTATTTTTCTCTGCAACTTTTCCCTTCCTGTCTTTCATTTTTTCCAGTGTAAAGTTGTTCCTCTGGACCATTTACTTAGTGATTATTGATTTGAGATCTTCACTCGGATCCTTAAGAGCGGCAGTAATACAGAACACCATCAGAAATATCTCTTATCTCCCTATTTATTAGAGGTGTCATCTTCTGTTCAGAGTTTCAAGTAGGAGGATTTTATAAAAGGTAAAAAAAATAATAAAGGAATTCTTCATTTCATACCATCTGTTGTATAATCTGCATAGGTACAACCTATTACAACCTGTTCCTTTCCTGAATCGTTGCAGTTTGAGACAGAGGCTACAGCTGCCACAATTGTTCGTTCAGCTTTTGCTAGATAGTGCAGTGTATGTATTTCTGATAACAGAATATGACTACACAGCAAGAAAAATGCTATCTACTGTAACTCTGAGCAAGATACAGCCTTGCAGATAAAAGGGATGTTACATGACATCTTGGTCACATAAGTAGTGTGATCACATAAGAGTCTCCTGCAGTTCATCCACGTTCAACAGCAGTTTACGTGCTAAACAGCTTAGATGGGGTCTTCTAATTATCTCCCATTACTTATAGTGAATATACAAAACCAGTTATTTACAACACATGAGATGGAATGACTCCTACTGCACAAGTTCCCCCTCTGTGCCAGAGACAAATCTCATAATTACCATACTCCATTCTAAAAATATGAATCTTAATTTAACAGTCTACAATATATGAGCTGTCGTGAGTAAGCAGGCAAGAATGGCTGCTAAAGAAATAAAGGCAAGCCAGAGCAACTGGTGATGGGAAGGGCATGCCTGTAAGGCCAAAACCAGAGTCCTACAACATCCAAATGAGAAGAGCAAGCAGGTCTGATAACAGCAAAGAGACCAGTGGTTGCCAATCATTCTATAATGACGCAGTAGGTCCAAAGTCAAGTCTCCAAGGCAAGTCAGCAGGTCCATCATCCAGATTCACAAAGCACGTGATCAGGCACAGCTGCAGTGTAGTTCAGGAGAGGCCCAGGAATAAGGGTCTGAGCTTGAAAGCGGCTCCCAAGTGATGAGAGGTCACCTCTGACCTCTTTCACACACCAGCAGTTTCCCAGCAGGCCAGAATCCAGTTGGAGTGTTGCACTGTGTCAGGGGTGGCTTTAGGCATAAACAGCTTAACTCCTGAAAAGGGTCCTGACAGTTGGCTGTTCTGATTCCAGAGCCCTTAAGCTTAATCAGAACCTTGTGCTGGGGTTTTAAGAGAACTGTCTGGTCAGAAGTAAACAGAACTCTGGCAAAACGAGTTAATTTAGTTATCTAGCTAGCTAAACATTATTTTTAATGTTACTTTAAAGCCAAGGCCTACACTCCTTTTGCTTCTTGATAACTTCAATAGTCTAATTTTTCCAATGGAAATTGTTTGACATGGTCTGTAAATGGCAGGAAAACAGGAGAGATATATGGTGAAGATGCTGAAAAATAGTCAAGCAAGCGTGACAACATAATCTAAATTATATGCTTGCAATGCTTGCAATAATATTTGATTAATACTGACACTAGTGAAAAGAAAAGCCTATTTATAACCTCCAATAAGATTTTACCACTATTTTTTTTTCTTCTGTTCCCTTTAATCATGGATCAAAATATTGAATCAATCTAAAATGCACCCAAGGGTGTTCTTTTCTAATCGTTAAATCATTTCAGCAAAATCTGTTGGTAGAAACAGAGGTTTCAGAATCTTGAGCTCCTTGGAAATGTGCTTGTTATTTTTATCCACAGCTGACATGCTAGCGAAGAAGAGCAATTTTGTTTACTCCCAGGTGGTTTGAATTTCATTTGAACTCGCAGCTGAGTTTAAGCTGATGAATAGCTTTTTAATTGAACATGAATACATTGAGAAATTCAGATTAGTCAGCCCACTTTTTTCATCATAATTTAAATTCCAGAGAAGATATATTTATTAAAAATAGAGCAGAAAGGTATGCACAATTGGATAAATTGTACCTGATGACTAACTGAATTAATAAAATCATTAATGAATGTAATGCTGTTCTAGGCCTTTTCAGTATTGGTGTTTTTATGAAAAAAACACATGTAGAAAACAAAGGGAGAACAAGTACCAGCAAAGATAAAAACCAAGTGAATGCATGAACAACTAATAGCAGAGCAATACAGGAAGGTATATTCGGTGCTCATAAACACACAGAACAGCTCTTCCACACAGACTGAATAATGTAACAAACATTTTGGTCATGTATGAAACCAGAAAAAAATCTCAACTGGCTAATATGTTCTTTTGAGAACTAGACAATATTGAGCACCTCGTCAGCATTCAGTTCAACTTCAGAGTCTGAAATCCTTTCTTACAAAGAGAAGGTAATCCTAGCAGTCCCTTCTGGAGTGAAGCAGCATTATCTAAGCATAACCAAATCACTATTTGGCTGCCTGTTCACTGGTAGACAAAGGCATAATTAAAGTTAAACACCACCTTTTTTCCTCAGGTCTTTTTTTTCATTACAAAATGGTGTGTTCGATTCCTGCAGAAAGTTTGTGTGTGGATTTTCTATATTTGTTTGTATATATATATGTTTGTAATATATTTATTTGGAAAATGCTTTGAGACCAAGGGAGAACAAAAGCTACCACATTATTATTTTATTCTGCTGAGGCACCTAGATAACAGTGACTTTTCCTTCTCATAAGAATGACCAAATTGTGTGAGTCTGCTGTTTAGACAAGAAGGAAAGGACTAACCAAGTGTTATGGTTTAACACAGCAGGCAGCTAAACACCACAGAACCTACTTGCTCGCTCCTGTCCCATGCCCCCCTGCAACCACCTCCACCCCCCCATTCCCACCCCACAGTGGGATGGGGAGAAAACTGGGAGAAAAGAAGTAAAATTAGTAGGTTAGATAAAAACAGTTTAATAGGGCAGAAAGGAAGAGAAATTAATAAATAACAACAACAACACAAATAATAATAATATAATAATAATAATAATATATAATAATAATAATAAGAATTAGAACATGCAAAACAAATTATGCACAATGCAATGCTCGCTGGACTTTCTAGTTCCTGAGCAGTGGCCCCCAGTTCAGCTTTCCCCTTAGTGTATATACTGAGCATGACATCATGTGGTATGGAATACCTTTTGGTCAGTCTGGGTCAGCTGTCCTGGCTGTGTCTCCTTGGAGCTTCTTGAGCCCCCATTCACTGGTATTGGTGGTATGAAAAGCTTAGAAGTCCCTGACAGTGTAAACCTGCTTAGCAACAGCCAAAACACCAGTATTTATCAACATTATTCCCATCCTAAATCCCAAAACATAGCACTGTACCAGCTACTAGGAAAAAAAAAAATAACTCTATCCCAGCTGGAAACCAGAAAGGACCAAACCAAGGACAACAAGAGAGGAAACATAGGGAATAACCCTCTTGTATTGAGCAGAAGATGTTTAGACCCCAATTAGTGCTGGCAAATTTGGCTTTTGGAGAATTGGTGATAGACCATTAGAGTGAGCCCTCTGAGAACAGAATAGGCTGACACTGTATTGCTCCATTTAAAGATAGACAGCTGGGACAGGGGTGTGTCTGTGTGTTTGTTTGTTTAATATATGAAAATCAGTAACACTGGAAAAAAAAAGTTGTCTGTAAAAATTTAGCTTAATAGTTTACAAAATTTCAGATAATAGCAAGTTACCAGCGAGGGTGTTTTCCAAAGCAGAGTACCCTAGATAACAGCTTGTATTAAATTCTTATACACATTGACTAACTTGGTACTTAATAATTATCTATTTTGTATATCACTGCTGTCTATCATAAATATTTATATGCTTTTATCCTGTTTTATTTTACATATAAAAATATTCCCACAAGTTGGAAAAAGTCTTAAAACAAGATGAAGAACATCTGTAAAACAATCACAGGAGCTTTGTAAACCAAAGAGAGAAACTCTAACAAATAATAACATCTGTCGTCTGTTTAGTTAATGTATTTATAAATTCTAGTGCTTCCTTATTATTTGGTGGTTAGTAGTAAAATATTATAAAATCTAATTGAAAAATGCTTGGTTTATATGTTCATTTAGGACACTAATCTTTCAACTCTGAGTTCATAGATAATGCAGTTACGATGCACCATTTTATTTACAAGGGTTATATGTAAATCAATTTATTTACATCCCTAGCACGAGTCTGATTCTAAAGTTATTCCCATCAGACTGGAGAGTGGGAGGTTTGATACCTTAAAACTGTTCTAAAGTGAAGGTGAGTCGCTATCTCTATTCTAAGTACACTTGCTTTACCTTGTTCCTCCTTATAACATAATGAGGCAGCCATTTGGAAGGTAGTGGTCCCAAAATAGAAGGAATGTGTATGTATGGCATTATTTGCTGGGTAATAGGTAATATAGTGCTTTGAAAATACTCTTGACAATGAAAATACAAATTACAAGAGTATGATTATTCTAGAGTATTTCACAGGTGTTTTGAAGCAGTTGGGGATTAGTTTAGTGTTACCAACAAATATAAATGACTTGGTAAAATGACATTTACAGCTGTCTGACTAAACGTTCAGTTCAGAAAAGTGTGGTTGAAATTTAAATAATGAATAACCCAACAATTCGTCATATCTCTCGTTTGTGCTTCTAGACATAGGAAAAAAAGTACATTTCAATTTACCTGTGGAAAAATTTGAATAGTATGGAAGAGGAGAAATTACAGGTTGGGCGAAAATTTTGCACTGAGTATATAATAGTGCCATGTTCAAACTTCTGCCTCTTTCCCAGCATAGGGTAAATTGTGTGCCAAATGTATTAACAACTGCTACGCATTTAACACTAAAAATGGTTGAAACAAACCATAAAAAGCGTGGGCATGCATTTATGCCCAAGACATTCTAATAAGTGGTAGCAGCTGTGACATCAAAGACCCCTAAAAAATACCATGACAATCATCATTGACAGTGGTATGTTGCGTTGAAATAGAAAGAGGTTATCCCTTCTTTATATATAGGGTATACTATTTCTGTAATTAACGGTGCACCAAGCACACATGATGTGCAAACTTAATTTCTTAGAGACACATAACAGGAAAGAATCTTGTGTATAGGAAGACATTTTATGTGAGCTTGTACTTGTGTGATATATGTGATAATTAAGTGTATAGTTGTGTGATCTAATGAATTAAAGGACACATATATTTAGATACAAATGAAAAAAAAATAGGTTAATTACAAATAATTACAACAATTAGTAGATACCTGCACAGTATGACATATTGAATAGATCAGTTATATCTAGTGTAGTGAAATTTTCTAACTTGGTCTGTGAAAAGAAAGGTTTTTTCTGTAATGATTTATGTTTCTTTATTCAGCACAGTGACAGTCGCCTGATACCCATTTACTTCGTATTACTCCTGCTTTACTACAACTAGAGATATTTTTTTTTCCATTTTGTAAATATGAACCTTATTCACAGATTGTTTCAGCTTAAGACAACATTTCAGTATGTTAAAAGGTTATGAACCTCTGATGTGGGAAATGTTATATGTACAATCAGAAAAATTTTCTGGTCACACCTCTTAAAAAATACACTTGTGGAGAGAGTGCTTTATGATGCTGGAGCTTAGAAGAACATGAATACTTCCACAAATTCCATATACCTGGAGAAAATATGGCATTCTTGGTTAACAGAGACAATTGACAAGAAATTATTTGAAATGTAATAATTAAACAGTACATGTCTGGTAACAATGCGTCCACAATGCAGTATGCCGTGCTTACACAAGACCAGTTGGTGCTGGTGACATAAATGTATTGTTCACTGCCATTAGTTCACAGTCTAATTGTCTGCTGTGCTTCATAAGCCTTGGATTTGAAGAGAGCGTTTATCTCAGCAGGGTAGCTAATGGTGAGGATTCACTTGCACCTTTGGGTGTTGCCGTTGTTGATATGCACACTTCTGTAAAATAGATTTCAGATTATACACACTTGTGGTTGACCCTCGCTGGACCCCAGGTACCCACAAAGCCATCTGTCACTCACCCTGCCCAGCTGGATAGGGGAATGAAAATGTAACAAAAGGCTTGTGGTTGAGGTAAAGGAGAGGGAGAGATCACTCACCAGTTACCATCACGGGGCAAAATGGCCTTGCCTGTGGGGAAATTAGTTTAGTTTATTGCCAATCCAATCAGAGCAGGATAATGAGAAATAAAACCAAGTATTAACAAACACCTTCCCCCAGCCCCTCTGTTCTTCCTGGCTCAACTTTACTCACATTTTCTCTGCCTCCTCCTCTTGGCACACAGGGGAGTGGAGGATGAGGGAATAGGGGTTACAGTCAGCTCATCCCACTGTCTCTGCTGCTCCAGCCTCCTCAGGGGGGGAGGCTCCTCACACGCCTCCCCTGCTGCAGCGTGGGTCCCTCCCAGGAGAGACAGTTCTCCATGAACTTCTCCAGCGTTGGTCCTTCCTGTGTCTACAGTTTCTTCCTGAACTGCTCAAGTGTGGGTCCCTTCCACAGGGTGCAGTCCTTCAGGAACAGACTGCTCCAGTTGGGGTCCCCTGTGGGGGCTACAAGTCCTGCCAGAAAACCTGCTCCCGCCTGGCTCATCTCTCCACAGGTCCACAGGTCCTTCCAGAGCCGCTCCTGCATGGGCTTCCCACAGGGTCACAATGGGCTTCCCACAGGGTCACAGACTCCTCAGGTACGTCCACTTGATCCACCATGGACCTCCATGAGCTGCAGGGGGACAGTGTGCCTCACCATGGTATTCATGGTACCGGAGAACCTCCTCCCCTTCTTCCTTGACTGACCTTGGTATCTGCAGAGCTGTTTCTCTTAGATATTCTTACTCCAGTCTCTGGATATTCTTACTGCAGTCTCTAGCTGCAATTGCTATTGTGCAGGTTTTTTCTCCCCTTCTTAAATATGTTGTCCCAGAGGCGCTACCACCATTGCTGGTGGCCTCAGCCTGGGCCAGGTGTGAGTCCATCTTGGACCCAGCTGGAATTGGCTCTTTGGACACAGAGGAAGCTTCTAGCAGCTTCTCACAGAAGCCATCTGTGTAACTCCCCTGCTACTAAACCCTTGCCATGCAAACTCAATAGACACACTTTTGATACTTCCTAATATAGATCAGTTTATTTTAGTCTAGAATTTGAACATGATTTTAATAAGAATCTCAGCAATTATCAATAAGGTGGTTGTGTTTGAACAATGCATCTAAGGATCTTAGGAGTTTCTTGACTGAAATGAACAACGGTTTTTTCTGTTCCTGTGACTGCTTTTGCTGAAGGCAAATTTATCATTATCCATCAGGAATTTGCAGTCAATAGCTGTTCCAATGACAAAACATCTCCTTCTTTCTCCGTCTATCTCTAGATCGTATATCTAAAACTGTATCAAATAGCTTTAACAAATTCTTCACCAGTGCTTAGATCTGCAAGGCACTCCTGTTTGATACCTCAGCTGTTTGGGAAAAGTTGAGTGTGGAAGTAATGAAGCTCACTAAGAATTAGGAAAAAGCATACATTCTCAGTTTAAATGAGATTCAAAGAATGGACAGATATTGACAGTACTGTATGATTGTTTTCATGTTGGTAGTGTCAGTTTCCTCAGGAACATTTAGGGTTTTTTATGTTTATTCAGTTTCCAAGACTTCTGAGGTGTCTTCCCTGAATCTTTCCTTTAAGATTCTTTCTTCCATATCCCACCACAGAGTTAAGGAAGGTCATCTGCTGAAGTATGACTTATGCCAGTCACTGTCCCAGCACAAAACTTTTCCTTCAGAATGGAGACTCTGTTTCCTTTATTCTCCAGCTGGTTTGGCAGGTGATATTCTTCCCTGCTTTCTAGTGAATTCAAGTCTGCCATGTTGATTGCCAGGTTAAACTGATAATTAATAAGCTATGATTAGATAGGATCAAATTATTTCCTTGATTTGCATGTAATAGTGAGAACAGAACTGTTAAAAAAATGGCTTTGATCTGTTGACATAGACCACAGTGTTACACCTCACTTTACTGATATTACTAAAGGAAAATTTCCTTGATCACAAATGTGATAAAGACTAAGATAATTTAATTTATTGGGATCTAAGAAGCTGGCCTTGGTCAATTCACATAAAAAACTGCAGTCCAAAGCTGTCCTTTCACTGAATGGTACTCTGTATTAATTTCCTGTGCTTTTCTTTATGATTCACCTATTGGATTTTAAAATGATGCAGGACTCAAAAACACCTCCACAGCACACAGGAAATAGAAGTGCTTTTATTGGTATTGTGATCAAATGAGCAGTAGTACACAACCTTGCTTCCTATGGGAGATGTATTTATCACATTGTACATTTCTTTTAACATCGCATACATTCTGTTTCATAAAGCAGACATCAACGTTCTCCCTTTCCCTGAACTGTATGGGAGTTAATGCATTTGTACACAAAGCTACCTTTTCCCTGATTTGTATCAAAGGTACAAAACAGGTAAGGTAGAGAGTGTTATTTCTCCCTCCTTAAAAAATAGGAAAGCCAGGAAAAGTGAAAAGCAAAATTTTCAAAGCTGCCTATGAATGATGGGTGCCTGGCTCCTGCTAAAATCTCACAGAGAACTTTGAAAATTTCAGGCCAGGTATGTATTTTTCAGCTTACAGATGGTATTAGTTATTTAGTAGAAGGCCATCAGATTATTCATTCCTTAATGATCTGGTTTCAGTGGCTCACATACCAAATAACTGCTTGTCAGTTGTGTTGGTGTTCTTTGTTGTGTGCCAAAACTATTGCACAGCTATTTATTCGTGATGTGAACCACTCCTTTTTCTTGCTGTTCTACAGTGCAATCAATGAGTGACTGATGCCTTACATCACGAAGAGTCATTCTAAAAGCTGACTCTTTTTCAGATGAATGTGTTGGTTTTCACATTGTTGCATGGGATATTGCTGTTGTTAAGAGGCAGATCATAGGGATCTTCAACAGAAGCAGCTGAAGCTTCAGCTGAAGAAGTTTCATTCTAACCCTTGTTTTGCTTTTTATTTGCCGACTGCCCAAGTTAGGCTAATAATTAGTTTAGCCAGAAAAAATGCATTGATAACATGGATGAGAGGAATCTAAGAAACAAAAGAATGCACAGGTATGGTGCCTCATTCTTTACGTTGTTTCATTCTCTGGCTAAAATTCTACCTAAATTGTTCTTTATGTAAAGAGAGGCTTTTTATATGAATGTTTTTACTTTGTGATGTTCCAGGATCACAGTAATCCGATAATCTATTTATGAGTGTATCGACGTGTATATGATTGATCTTTTTTAAAAGCTTTTATGGGTTTTAAAACTAGAACTGTATTTATTTATTTATTTGCTGGAAAAAAATGGACATGACTGAATAAAACACCTCATGAATACATTTCCCAATTTTGTGCAAACACAAGTTTAAAAATCAAGTAAAATATTTTCTTTCAACAGAGAAATAAATTATTTCTGTATTTCAGTCAAAACTACTTTCCATTTTTATTTTTTTTTCTTTAGTAGTGAAAACACTCAAAATCTTTTATAGTTATTAAAATGATTTTCTGAGCTGAAATAATACTTCAAGTTTTTTATTTAATGAAAAAACTTAGATTAAACCATAAAAATTATTTTCTTATGGATGTGCTTCTATGATTCTTTAGCTCAAAAAGAATGCTTTCTCTTAATTTTCTATTCATTTCAGGCCTTCAGTTTTTAAATAATTGAAAACTACCTCTACGTTAAATCATGTTAAGATGGAACATTCAATGGATGTGTCCAAGAAGTTATTCAGCCTTTACGTTGTTAATAACGACAGTACTTAACCACGAGTTAGTAATACTAGTAAGTAACAGTATTAATTTTTAGGTTTTTGGTGAATACAGGTGATGAGCTTAAATATAAATAAAAGGAAACAAGAATATTTCCATGTTAGCATTTTTGTTCAGATCACAGGTCCACTTTCTGAAGCAAATCTTCTGGCCAGTTTAGGAGACTTTGAATTACGGTGCACTAGAAAGAACAAACTTAGTTTCTTTCATGTGATACTATGCTGGAAGACAGGCACCAGAACTATAATTAATCCAAAATGAAAACAGACAAATACCTGAAATGCATCTAGTATGAATTTGAGAATTTCAGCAGCGTTTCTCTCTACAGATCAGAGCTTTTTGGCCTTGCTGGTAATGTAGGTGTGGTCTTTGTGTTCCAGTGTTAGTGTCTAATGTAACCCAGCCAGCAGACACACAGCTAAAGAGACATTGTCACTAGATTCTTACCTATTCATTTATTTATTTATTTTAAATTGGTTTAGTTTCCTGGCTGGAATGGGTCTCCAGGTGGATTTGCCCCACAGGCATATGAACAGGTGTGTGTAAAATGAAGTGGGGGCAGGTTACTACTTCTGGCAGTAATCCTGTCAGCTAGTTTATGAATCTAGGCTTCTTATGTAGTCAATGGGTAGAGCCTATCTGGGAATTATGCTTTAATCACCTTCTGAAGTCTCCGGTGAGTATATGAAAAGCTCATATTTTGCTCTAGATATAGTCAGAATTTGTGTATCTATACAAATAACTAATCCCAAGAAGGTCAGTTATGCAGAAGCCTTTTAAAGAGAACAGTGCCTTTGCAAGCAAAATTTTAAGTATTACGAGGCATACTATGGTTCTGATATTTTTAAGTAGTAGTTAGAACTTTTAAAATTTATTTCTTAAAAGTAGGAGGAAATATACAACATTATGAATATTATTTCCTGTAATTAGTTGTAGTACTGGTAGTGATTTACTAATTTTATTTGCAGATTTTTCAGTGTGGAGCGAAGGGGAACTGGTAGGAAGGATAAATGAAAAAGAAGTGAAAGAGGCTGTCTTGGGCCAGTTGAAAGGAGACAGAATAATGACAGGAAAAAGACTTGGTTTTCTAAAAGCAAATATGGCTAATTGGTTTCTGTTATTTATAAAGAGTAGGTCATGTAAAACTTTCTTTTAAGATTTCCCTGATTTTCTTTTAAAACTATTATATGTGATGTGACACACTTGTAACATAATTCTGGTCCAAATGTGAAGTAAAATGTGAATTGTGAGAGCTATCTAGAATAAGTTCAGAATAAAATTTTCTTACACTAGTTCATTTAGGCATTGGAGGGAAAGGTATAACACAGTGGGAGATGGATAAATTTTACTAAAAAAATCTGTAACACTATTTCTATTCCACGTGATTCTTTGTCTGTTTCACAACTCACCTATGTTTAGCATACAGAGGACTGCTGGGCATGTTTCTGAAGAAAATTCCATCATGACCTCTTTGCATCGTGCATAAAAATAGTAACTTTCCCTGTGCTATCATCTCCTTTTAATATGCACTAGTATTTATTATGGCCAAATTCCAGCTCTGAGGCCACCTATGTTGTATAATATTTTGAAACAGTAAGGATATTTTCAAGATTCTTTTTATATATAGATTTCAGTATTTACACTTAGTTATTTGGAAAAGTTCTTTCCCATTCATCATCTTAAAAATCATGTAAAGAAAGAGGGATAAAAATAGTTACTGCTTGGTTTCTTATTCATACCTTATGTAGAATCTGAATGGAACAATATGATTACTGTGCAAAATTTGCAGTGTATGTCAGAATATTAACACATCACTTGGGAAGTTCATGTTGTGTAGGCAAAGCCTTTGGAGTATCCTACATGATTTCATCCCCCTTGTTTTTCTCTTCCCAGCTTAAGGAGCTGAAAGGTCTGCTAAAGCTGATGTCAGAAATGCCCATTATCTCCCAATTGACTCAGGATTTTCATTTTTATTTTGTGATTGGTTATTTATGTGTTCATATTAACACAGATGGATTGAACAATGGTGAGCACTGTTTAAGAAACTACAGCCGTGAAGTGGTATTCTTGTTTTACCTACAGGACAAGTACAACCTGGTCAAAATCAGAGAGAGTTCCTTGCAAAGGTACAGTTAAAACCTAACTGTCTAGGGATCTTCCACATGCTGGGTATTTACCTGATTTTTGTTACTTGTGCACGCAAGAACACAAGATACATCAGCTATGGAGGTCTGGTTTACGTTTAATGCAGGCCTATGCAGCACTTTGTTATCAATACTTTGCTGTTCTTTTCGGAGAGGAATTGTAAAAGAAAAACGTCTGTTAAGTTCTGGCTGCCAATAAATCACTCCTAATGCCTTGAAGGGAATGCCTCCATTCACACAAAGTAAATGCTACTGCATTGCAAAGAAAAATAAGACAATGTAATCTTAATAATATGTTTATGATAAATCAGTCTTTAGGCTTGCAATCATGTTAATGGAATTTAATACTGTATAATCTCTGAATAAAATTAGTGACAATGTAGGACTGTGGCAGTTTGTGTGTCAGGCAAAGTCTTCGCATAATAGTAGATGTTTGGCTTATGACATAACTCCCCACCTTCTTCAGCAAGCACACTCTTTTTCTACCAGTTCAACCTGATTCAGAAATTTCTGCTTTCCTAGGCACAATGGCTAACAGTTCTGCAAACAAGAACAGAGATGTTCAGACTTTAAAAATAAGAGAATTGCAGTGACCTTCTTCCTTGCCTACTAAGCACTGAGCAAAGAATGCATATCAGCATCTTCACAACCGCAGTGTTTTTTATATAAAGAAGGAAATAACATAAATTCTATATTGCAGGCATAATGCAATTTTGCAATATTGAATTAAAAGTTGGTAACACTTTACATCTAGTGTCTAATCATTGCTTCTTTGGTAGTTACTGTAATAATATTATTTCTGATAAAGTCATTTGTCATAACGGTATACATAATGTAGCACAGCATGACAGTCCTGTTTTTATCTTAGATGCCTCACTGGACATGTTTAAAAACTTGGGGAAAGTCTTCTGGAGACTGAAGAAGGAATATATTTTTTGAAAAAAATATGCACTACATGAATATTTTTAAATAAAAGAAATAATTTGTGTTATAACTTGAATAAGCAGTGCTAGAATCAATTGGAAAAAGATGAAAAAATCAGTGTAAATGAAATAACAGCAAGATTTCATGTGTTGTAAACTGACTGAGTCACAATGGTAGGACACAGAATGATAGAATGATAGAATCATAGAATCACAGAATGGTTTGGGTTGGAAGGGACCTTAAAGATCATCTACTGCCATGGGCAGGGATGTAGAAATGATGTCTTTAACAACAAAAGTGTGCTATCCTGAGCAGTAAGATAACATTTTTAGGTATTGTAGATTAATAACTTTACAGTCTTGCTATTCACGCATGCATTATTCAGGGCACAGCTGTCCTTTTATCAGAGGTTATTAACATAGCTTAAGAAAGAAAGACAGAGGTATCCTGATGGTAGAGAATATGGACTTTGAGATAATATTAAAAAGGAGTAATTGTAGACAAATTTTTAAGAGCTTCAGAAATTATTATGAGACTCAAGAGGGATGATATGTGAATGCTTAGTAAGAAGAAAATTATAATTGGCTTATTCATGCAAGTGGTTCTGCTGAAATCCATAGGATTATTCATGTGAACCAGGTGGTGGCCAATTACCCTTGTCCTTATTAGATGAGCATTGGACTACTGACAAATTTTAATGTTTTGTAGAACAGTACAATCTTTTTGCACAATAACCTGAGCTTACTTTTCTGACATCCAGTACAATTTTCCTCCCTTCCATTCCTCAAATCTGATCTAAAACTGAAACAGATGTATATATTTCCCTCCTTCTCCTTTATTTCCCAGCATAATTTCCCTGCACTGACAGATTATAATGTGAATAGCACTGACTGGAGAGAAGTTACCTAATATCTTAGCTCGTTGTTTCTTATGGTTATTCTAAGCTCAGCCTCTTCTATCTGCTGTGAAGATTCTCAAAGTCATGCCTCTTGGGGCATGTTTAACAGATCTTCTGTTGCTACAGGTTCAAATAGACTGGATTTACGTTGCCAGTTTGCCTCTCAGTTACTGACAGCCTTTTGCTTCTGTTGTAGTTGTGGCAGGTATGGAAGACATGTGACATGCACTTTCACATGGAACTCCTCACTGAAAAAAGCAGCTCTGTGCAGGTTCTTTGCTGCCATATTATGGCCTCTCTTCACAGTTCTAAGGGAGCAAAATCAGGATATAACAAAAAAAACCCAAACAAAAAACCCCAACAGTTTTTTTGCAGGATTTACGCTAGCAATTACTTCAAAATAAATGTTTTCCTTATGTGTATCTGTTTTTCTGTAATACCTTGCACTTACAGTGTGTGATAAGGAAAACACATGCAGAATTGTGAAAAGTATAGATTTGAAAAAAAGATGTTTCTGCATGTATATTACCTTTTAACTTAAAAAAAAAAAAATGCATACATTTTTCCAGCATTATCTTTCCTATGAAAGATGGCTCAAATGAGGCTGAGTTATCCATGGCACGAGAATACCTACCCAACAAATCTTCCTTTTCAATTTTAACAAAATAAGTATGTCACTGTCATTCCTCAGGTGCACCTGGCAGGACATTAAACGTTAAAACTGTGCAATATGACTAGTTAGAGTAAGTTTGGAGAAAAAAAAAAAGACCAACACATCTGCAACAAGCACGACAAAAAGGGAATAGTTCCCAATACAAAGTTGGTTTTTTTGTTTTTTTTTTTAAAAATCAAGTTAAGATTTACCTGGATTAAAAAGATTTTAAAAATAATACTAAAAGAACCAGACTGAAAATCATAAGTGAGCAGGGGGTGTCTATGACAGAGTTTTCCCACACAGATTTTGAACCTTTTCTCTGCTTTTTGAAGTTTAAAAGTAAAATGCAACACCTCTTCCCCCTCCCCTTTTTTTCTAGAAACAGTCTGTGCCTTTTTTAATAAAGTTTCATCTTAATTTTTATTGCTTTAGTAACATATTCCATAATCTGATTTTGTACCTTTTTATTTCATGCCTGTCTTTAATTTTGACAGTAGGTCAAGTATTCTTGAAATACTTACCTTCTCTTTCAACTGTCTGCATCTTCCTGCATCTTTCATCTTTGGAAAATCTACAGATTTCTTTTTTCCTTGTTGAGGGAGAGAAAGTGTGTACACCTTTTATTTCAGAAATCTATAATCTGTATGAATATTGCATTTCATATAAGATGTGCAGTGTGAATGCCTATTTCTTCTCAGTAATAATTGTCCAGATTAGTTCATCTCAATATTCACTGATTTAGATTGAATCCATTCTTCGCTTGTAGAGACAAGTAGAATTACTTCAGCTGATTTGTTGTCTTGTAATAGTTTAGTTCCCAAAGGGGTAAGAAAGGACACCAACAACTGCAGACCCCCTGCAGCTCTTTGTTGATGTTTGGTTTATGTTACCATCTTTAAAAAAATATTTTCTTCTGAATTATTAATTTTATTTCCCTTACTTTTATAACATTACGTAAACTGTGTGTAATAAACTGAATGTATAGAAACATTTCCTTTTTCCTGCATGCAATAGTTCTGCCAATGAATCACTGATTTGTTGAACTGCTGATCTTTTTTTTTTTTTCTTTTTTTGTTTTCTCTTTTCTGTGAGATATTAAAGGATTTTTACCAGGAAGGTGGTCACTCAGCCCTCAGACATCCATTCTCTCAGATCTTGCGTCATTACACCAGTATACAAAGCTTTTGTTACACAGAAGCATATAAGGAATATCTTTGGCAAATATTTTGTCCAGTGTATGATTGCAATATCAGCATCAGAGATAAATATGGGTAGGGTATGCTTATACATAGGACTTATAAGATTCTGTACATCACACCTGACTTTGGAAGTAAGTGAGTAAGAATGATGTTTAAAATCAATACCTTTGTTTAAATTATGTTTTGACTTCTCAGGGTTGCAAAAGAATCTCAAACATACTTACAGATATAAATAATATAACAAAATGAGTTCTTGCAATGAATATATTCCAAGGTTCATTTCCTTCTTCACCATATCAATCTGACTTCAGAGCAGTGTTACAGAAGTCTAGTCTTCAATTCACTAATATTTGTATTAAAGTGGCATACTTACATTTTAGTTCAGATGCATTTGTCATATTTATCAATAATGGTGCATCCACCTCTGCTCTTTTTTTATTTAGCATGCTATAATAATCCTAATTTTTCATTCTGATAAAATGTCTTCCCAAGTTTTTATATCATTATTCTGTTTGCATTATAAATATAGTATGAAAATGAATATTATGTTATCTTTCTGTACTGTTTTTAGTCTTTCCATTTTACTCTTAATTAGATACATTCTAATATTCAGCTAAGCTCCATAACGTATTGTAGCTATCTTTGACTCATGAACTGGTGGTAATGTTACAAATACAATTATGAAGTGAAGTACAGTTCGCACTTTTCTTAATTGCCTATGTCTAAATTTTCTAGTACTGTGATTTTGTTTTTCTTTTTATCTTGTTGTGTATCATGACCTACTGTTAAATACAGTGGAGTTTTTATGACTATGGGTACTACTGAATAAGGCATTTTTGTTTGCTGCTTTTGCACAATTCCTTCATTGATTCATTTATTGGATTTATGCTGCTAGTTTGCTTTTATGTACTTTTAAAAATCTTATTCCGAATATCATCCTGGCTGAGATCGAGGGTTATTCTTTGTATGATGCTATTTACATCTAGACTTTGTGTTAGTTGATGATAAATTCATCAACACATGAACTGAAGGTAATCACCTGCTGCTGTGATATTTCTGATAGCTTCTTTTAGTCCTTTGCCATGTTGTGTGGGAGCTATCTTTGACTTCAGTTGGACTTTTCTGATTACAGTGATTATCAGACTGGATTTTAGTCCATTCACATTGATGTCTAAAAGGTTTTGCTTAGTTCAATAACTTTAGCTTGCAGGTTAGCACTGAAAAGACATAACACCAGACCAAGATAACGTTAAGATTATTTAAAAGATAGTGAAAGAATTCACCAAAAGATTAGCATGGTTGATAAAGATACTTTCTTCAGTACAATATTTTTTTCAGAGGAAATAACCTGAATGCATGCATACTTTCAGAAGGAATGTTTAGGTATTATTACCCAGGAAAACATCATCTTGCTTCTGCTTAGTATGGATTTTCACATAACCAATACATATGAGCATGTAAGGCCTGTCTGTGGATTTCTGAGATTTACAAGAGGATGATCTCCTTCTAACCTTGTTTTTTTAAACTATATGTTTTTGATACTGCTTTACTAAAAAGCACTGCCGCCACCACCCCCCACCCCCTGCCAAAAGCACTGACAGTGTAAGAGTTTGACCTAAGCTATGTCCTTGCCACAAGCCAAAAGACAGGCTGTAGATTAGACTTTGAAGTTTTATTCAGTGAAGCATGCTTCTAGACCATCAAAACCAAAACCAGTCCCTGTTTTTTATAAAGCAATGTAGAGAAATGTTCCTTTCTTGCTTATAAAATGTAAATGTGCAGAAGGTGCTGAATATAGCTTGAGAAAAATGCAGATAGTAGGTCAGTACTGTTTCTTTGAATATATATGTACTTTTCACATCATTAGAGAGCACCTTAAGCCAGTTCTAGTTCTAAAAAGTAAATACTCAGCATTTATACATGAAAACTGCAGTCCTATTAATTTTGTTTCTATAAGAAATGTCATCAAATCAATGATGGTAGTCATGTAAGGTAAGCACAATATGGCCCTTTGTGTGTCTTTTTGAAAAGATACACATTTATCAGAGATTCATTACTAAAATGTGATATTGGAGAGATAAATCAGTGCTGTTTTTCAAAGGTTAGATCAGTTATAACAGTCTTCAAAGCATGTTGCTTTTTATCATAATTAAGAACTATTCTTAACAGGATTCTTTTATTCTGCTTTAAGCACATATTTTAATCTTGGGTCTGATTTATGGCTTCTGTATCCTATAAAAAAGGCCTCTCTGGAGAATGAGTTTCCTCCATCATGGAAACGATTGAGTTTTCAAAACTTTTTGCCACATAAGCAGAAGTCTCTGAGCAGTTTTGGGAGACCAAATTGTGAGGAGAATTAGGCTAACTCTTGTATTGTTTAACAGAGTAGTATTACCCAATAAATCTAGCTAAAATATTTTTCATTTAATTCTGTTGAAACTCTGGTAAACAGAGCAGAAAAAAGAAAGGGCACTGAAGTCCAGTCTCTAATAAAGTCTAGTGATTAGCAGAATGGAAGATCTAACGGCTGAACATCTCTCTGCCTGATGCTTTGTGATTCATTGGATGTCAGACAGTCTGGTTCAGTCAGGGCAGGAACTTGGTCTATGGTCTTATTACAATGATGTTTTGTTATTGCTATTTAAAAAAAAACAACAACTTTTAAAGTAACTATCAAAATCTCCTTAGCCATATGACCAGAAATGTAATAATTTCATCAAACAGTTGTACTGAATGATGCATTTTGTACCTTCACTTCTCACCTAGGATACGGCAAAAGAGACATTTAAGGCTAAAACATTTAAAATGTTCATTTCTGAGTATACTTCTGAAAAAGCTACCAAATACTAAGTTTAAAGAAATATTTTCAGCAAGCTAGTGGCTACGGTCCTCTGGTCGAAGTTATTCAGCTTTTGAATTCTGAAATAAACCATCTCAGAGATTTTATGGAGGAAAAAATAGAGAATTCAAAAAAATCTTGTGTAGCAACCCTCATGCATTTCACATTGGCTAATTGGTTTGAAGAAAAGGAAGCTGAGGAGTGACCTCATTACTCTCCACATCTTCCTGAGAAGGGAAAGTGGAGAGGAAGGTGCTGATAGGATGCATGGGAATGGTTCAAAGCTGCACCAGACTGGACATTAGGAATCATTTTTTTACCAGGAGGGTGGTGAAACACTGAACAGGCTTCCTATGGAGATGGTTGGCATCCCGAGCCTGTCAGCATTTAAAAGGCATTTGGACAATGCCCTTCATAACATGCTGTAACTTTTGGTCAGCCTTGAAGTGGTCAGGCAGTTGGGCTAGATGATGGTTGTAGGTCCTTTCCAAGTAAAATGTAGTATTCTATTCTATTCTATTCTGTTCTGTTTTAAATCTCTCATTCCAAATTCATGCGATTTCAGCATCTTCAATTATGTTCCAGCATGGTGCATAACATGAAAGGGAACTCTGCATGAAAAATGGACTTTCAGACTGTCTTGAGCAATTTGCTTTCAGTAAGTCAAGCCACTAATAGCTCTGTTCAGTGATAGCTATGTTTGATAGGGGGGTAGACTGATTTTTACACTTTCGATTCCTTAGTGATTAGTTCATAAAAAATAACTGTGTCAAATGATATATATGTTCTGTGAAAATGCTTTCAAGAAAGCATTAATATCAACTATGCCTAATAACAACCTTGAAATGTAAAATATATTTGTGAAAACAATAATGAATAATAGCAATTTTAACAAGACATTGCATAAAATGTTGTTTACAAAGTAATTTAAACTAAAACCTCCTCAACAGAGTAGCAAATAAATCAATATAAGAGTATTCTGGCATCTGACAAAATAAACTGACAAAATAAGCCAGGTAAAATAATTGATAAAATGCTTCTTATTGCCAGTACTACTGAATTACTGAGTATCCCTAGGAATCCCTAGTATCCCTCCTTAGGAAAACACAATCTGTGAGAAAAACTTCTATGAAAATAAAATGTACATAATATTACAAATGAAGAATTCAAAATAGAATGGATACAGGCAAAGACTTTTAGCTCTGCTCATTTTAAAAGAGAAATTAGAAAATCTTGCCTAGTTGACCCTGTAAAAGAAAACCTGAAAGGGGACATCATGTCTTTCTACGTATGGGAAAGTGAATGACTAGAGAGAAAGAGTAAAGAAGTGCATGTAAATATTACATGGAGAAAAAAGCTACTGAAACAACAGGACACATATATATATATGTCTATCTATATATCCATATAATTATATATCCATATATATTATATATCCATATAATAGATTTTCCCTAGAAATAAAAACCCTCATAAAATTCCAGAACAGCGTTCTAGTAGGAAGGTAGTGCAAGCTGAAACCTGGGTTTGCGTTGACAATCATTTTCTGAGTTACTGTATTTTCTAGTTGTTTTTGATTGTAAGGGGCTGACTCTATGACACAAAGATCCATTGGAGGCCTAAGATGTTTTGTTGCAGATCTTTTTTTTTTTTTCTCCTAATTTATTTATCCATTTGCTTTTGATGTTGTTCCAGAGTGTCCAGTTCATTTTGAGATTAGTGATATCAGTAAGAGCTATATTCCTAAATTCATACATACTCCACTTCAACTGGCTATTCAGCAAGACCTAGCAGAATATTCACACCCCACACACCCCCTTTTTTTTTTTTTCAAATTCAACTTTAATACTGATGATAATGAAACTGATATAACCGATATAAATCTCCATGGTAGTTATTACTAAATTCTTCAAGTTTTATACATTGACCCTTTTTTCACCTATCAGTACAAATGCTTTCTGAATTTGATTTTTAGCAGTTTGTATTTTCCTCTCACAATGAAAATCTTTCCAAATGTAACTCCGGGCTGCAGCATATATTGACAGGTTATAGAAAGTTTTCAGATGAATACCTGAATGTTCTTTTTTGTAGATCAAACTAGACTATACACTGGGGAAGATAACACAATTTTTTAAATTCTCCAGAAATATTTTCACAAATAGTAACTATGAGGTACATAAAGACCTCAAGTGGTTATATTTAAAAATGGCTTATAGTGCTCTACAGCTTTGCATCATTTGATATGAAGATGCAATGTAGACACACACACAATTTGTCATAAATGACTGGCAAAGTTTCCAATAAGAATTTCAAATGAATCATTCTCACAATTTTCACTTTTGTATGTAAGCAATTACTTAGACAACTATTAGTGAGGAAACATGACCTCATACTAGCCAGATTCTTTTGATTCTGTTCCCATTACTGCTCAGTAATGTTCTGGATCTCAGCGAGGAACTGAGCTGTAGAACCTAATAGCACAATAGGCATCATTAGTAGATCTGAGCTTTAGTATAATCTGAAGATCACTCTTAACTTTTTGGTGTAGACCTTGAAATCAATCAGAGTATTTGCCTGATGAAAATTGCAGTATATCAGATAGTATATGACATGTGGATACCTGTGTACACACCAAATAAAGATTCTAGCAATTTGCTCAGGAATGTTACTAGTCCTTCCTGTAATTTATTACGGGAATATTTAAATACAAAATTTTCACTGTGTTTAGCATTGAAGTGAATATAGAACTAAAGCATAGCATTTAAAAAAACCCTGACAGTTCTTTGTAATGAAAAATAAATCAGGATTGCTAATTCCACTTCATGTGAAGAAGTCTGTGATTATGAATGCATAATAAAAAATATGACACTTTTTATAGAAGTGGAACTGGCTTGAAAGCTTTCTCTGATAGTTGTCAAAACATTTTTTAAATTTTCAAGCCTTGAAAATTAGCTTTCTCATCACAGCAGTCTGATGCTGTAAGACCCATTATTTTAATTTCTTGCTGGAGTTCCTGTTGAGAAATCAGCTATGCAGACTCTTGTTTTCCATAAAGCAAATGTGATTATAGGTATCTCTTATAATGTGACAAGAATGACTAATATCAGAAACTGAAAATTAGTTTAAAGTATTTTGGGATATTGAACCTATTCTAGAAAACAAAAGTCAGATTTCCTCTGAATGGATTTATTTGTTTCTGATTTAGAATGAAAAATTGTAAACTCCTTTGACTAAAATCAAGCAGGATTTCATGCCCTGAATAACGGAGGGGGGAACAGGAGGGGACACACACACAGGGATGGAGAGGGATGGATGACACCCACAAAAGAAAAAAAAGAAAACAAAACGGGGGAGAGGGGAGTCTGGTATTGTGACAAATGTGTGGGGTATGGTACAAGAGTCAGCTCTGGAAATATCAGCTCAGCTCAGTGATGGGTCTGTCATATTCTTCTGGCTTTTCTGATCTGTTTGGATATCTTCCTGCCTGCAAGGTTCTGAGTCAAAGAGGAGCTTGGACTCCATGTTGGGATGTACATGCTCTGCATGTATGCTTAGTACTTACATCTAAGTATTAAACTGTAGCTGAACCAATAAGTTGTAATGCATGGAGTCAGATATGCACAGTTAGTCTGCAGCATATATAACTTTGCTGCAAGTAATTGGGAATTAAATTGTTCTATTTTATTTTACTTTCCACTTATGCTGAAGTATACCATATATTACACAGGTAACTGATTTGCAATTGGCAACTTAAACTGGAGATAAATATCCTTTTTTTATTTGTTTCCTAACAAGTGATAAATCTAATCATCATCTATTAAATGTTAGATTTTACATGATTATATTTTTTAAGAAATCCACAGAATCACAGAAGAGCCCAAATTGGAAACGACCTTGAAAGATTGTTTGGTCCAATCTTTTGTGGGAAAGGGAGATTATCCAGCATCCTGTCCAATCACATCTTGAAAACCACCAGTAATGGGGACACTACCACATCCCTGGGGAGGTTGTTAGAGTGACTGTTCTCACCATAAAAAAATTCTTTGTTATGTTGCAATTAAACTTATTCTGGTGCGACTTGTACCTGTAGCCTTTTTTTCTCCATATGACTCCTTGTGAAGAGAGAGTGTCTGTCCCTTTTCTAGCCACCCTTTAAGGTGGTTAGGTGAGGTACCCCCTGAGACTTCTTTTCTCCAGAGAGGAAAGACTTAACTCCTTCAATCTTTCCTTACAGGGCAGATTCTCCAGCCCTTTGATTATTTCCATGGTCCTCCTTTGGGCCCTCTCCAGTCTGTCTGAATCTTTCTTGAACTGTGGGGACCAGAACTGGACACAGTAGTCCAGGCATGGCCTGATAAGCACAGAGTGGGATGGTCACATCTGGGCTACTAATGCCCCTAGACATGCAGCCCTGGATCCAATTAACCTTCATTGCATTTCACTGCTGACTGCTTTTCAACTTGTTGTTCACCAGGACCTTCAGCTGCCTTTGAGTAAGGCTTCCCAGCCACACATTTCCTAGTCTGTACTGGGTTCTATGGTTATGTTGAACCAGGACTCTGCATTTGTCTTTGTTAAATTTCACACAGTCCTTGCTAGCCCACCCTTCCATCCTGTCTAGGTCTCTCTGCAAGATGGCTCTCCCTTCTGATGTGTTCACCTCACCATCTAGTTTATTGTCATCAGCTCTTGATTCTTAATCATTCTTCTGCTTGCTTGTTTAAATTATAGAAAAAGTCTGAACAAGAGATTAACAAGATAGCAGGAAAATAAATATAAAACTGTAGGATAGGCCTGTATGTGTTCAAATACTTCACCCTAGGCTTAAAAATGGGTTCAAAATAATGTTGTGCTAGTGTTTCATGTGAAACTCACTACTATGAAAAACTGACTTTTCTATTACTGTTTTATAGAAACATTTACATTTGACAAAAACATATTAAAGTTAAGTTTTATCTTACTTCAGCTGTGCCTCCAGCTGAGCACTCACAATATGAGACCACAGTGTCTTATTACTTCCAGTATAGTTCAGTATAGCTCACAGTTCTGTAAAACCTCCATGAAGTGTCGGCAGGTAAAATTATTTAGCTCCAAGATCCAAGCAGGCAGAAATAATTCCTTCTGCTGCTTATAAGGCTTTGACCATAATTCCATAAGCAAAACTCTCCTGTCCTAAGTAGATGTTTTCATCAGGTTAAGACTATAGGTTATTTGTAGCTTGTATCCAGATCTTAGCCTTCAAGTGTTAATGAGTAATGTGGACTAACTAGTGTATGTTTTCCACAGAAATCCTTCATGAAAGAGAAGTAATTAGGAATGTAATGTTTCTTATACAAATACCATTGCTGCATGACTCATGGGAATCAAAGACAAAAGTTGGGATCAATGTTTATTAAAAAATGAATAACAAAGAAATTAATCTATTGCAACATAAATTGGAACTACTAATATGGTGACCTAGCTCAGTAAATAGTTGAATTCTGCTGGTAAAAGGTAGCTCTTTTTGGTTCATATGTAGAATTTCTGTTCTATCTGAAATCTAAATATGAATACAATAAAATTGTGAAGTAATCTGGAAATAATGATAACCAGTTCTTATGTTTTATATAACTCCAATTAAAATTCTGTTTATTTCAAAGAAACTGGGAAAATTCTCTGAAACATATTGTGTATGTCATGACTCACTTTTAAAACACTAAATGAAATCCCACAATTTTTTTTTTCCCCTAAGTACTTTCTGGGAAATCAGCATTCTGGGGTGCCTCTCTGAAGTGCCCATACACCAATGCGTGCAGCATGGGGAAGAAACATGGGAAACAGCAATCTGTGTAGTGTTGCAGGACTTTGATCTTGCTGGAATCATGGTGGTGCAGTGGAGTGGCTCGTATGGTTGGAGTGCTGCAATGGAGGAATGCAAACTTTTTAGGAAGAACAGAGCAGGAGGATGAGAAAGTAGAGTTGTCCTTTACATGAGAGAGCAGCTGAAATGCATGGAGGTCTGCCTGGGGTGGATGGTCAACCAAGTGAGAGCTTTTGGGTAAGGATTAAAGAGCAAACCATTACGGGTGACATAGTAGTGGATGTCTGCTGTAGACCACCTGATCAGGAAGAACAAGTAGATGAAGCTTTCCATAGACAACTGGAAGGGTCTTCCTGTTTGCAGGTCCTGGTCCTCATGGGAGACTTCAGCTGCCCTGGTATCTGCTGGAACAGCAGATCATAAACAATCTAGGATGTTCCTAGAGAGCTTCAGTGACAACTTCCTGGCCCAACTGACAAGGGAACCAAAGTGGAGAATTGCTTTGCTGGACCTCATACTCACACACAAGGAAGGGCTTGTTGGGAATTTGAAAGCCAAAGGCAGCCTTGTCTGCCTTTAGCATGAGATGGTGGAATTCAGGATCCTGAGAGGAGGGAGCAGGGTAAAGAGAAAATTAACAACACTGGCCTTCATGAGAGCAGGCATTGGCTTTTTCAAGGCTCTGCTTGAAATAATCCCATTGGATAAAGCCTTGGTTGGAAGAAGACCCCAAGAAAAGTAGTTGATGTTCAAGGCTCATGTCCTGCAAGCTTAAGAACAGTCACAACAAGCAGGAAGTCAGGCAATAAATGTCAGGGACTGCATGGAAGATCAAGATGCTCTTGGCAAAACTCAGACAGAAAAAGGGAGTATATGAAAGGTGGAGACATGGATAGTTAACCTGGGAGGAATACAGAGAGACCACCTAAGCATGCAGAGATGCAGGTAGGAAAATCGAACCCCAGGAATAGAATCTGGTGAGGGATGTCAAAGGCATCAAGAAGGGCTATAAGGACATCACCAGCAAAAGGATGAGCAGGGAAAATATGGTTCCCCCTGACTGAGGTAAGGACCTTGGTGAAATAGGACTTTGAATAGGCTGAAGTACTGAACACCTTTCCCTTCTGTCTTTACTGGCACGATTTGCCTTCACAAATCACAGATACTTGAAAGAAGGGGCAACATCTGGAGTAGGGAAAGCATTCCATTGGTGGAAGAGAATCATACTAGGGAATACTTAAGCAAACTGGACATGCATAAGTCATAAGGCATGAGCCTTGATGAGTTGCACTCATGATTGCTGAGGGAGCTGCCTGATGTCATTGCAAAGCCACTCCTGATTATCTTCAAAAGATCCCAGTGACTAGGAAAGGTGCCTGAGGAATGTAGGAAAGAAAATGTCACTCCTGTCTTCAAGAAAGGCAAGGAGGACTCAGGGAATTACATGCCTGTCAGGCCTCACCTTCATCCCAGAGAGGGTGGTAGAGCAGCAAATCTGGAAACCATTTCCAGGCAATTTACTAATGAGAAAATCACCAGAAGTCAGCATGGATTCACCAAGGAGGAGTCATGCTTGACCAACCTGACAACCCTCTATGGTGAAATGAGAGACTTGGTAGATGAGGGAAGAGCAGTGGATCTTGTCTACCTAGATTCAGTAGGGCTTTTGACATGGTCTCTGTCATCCAACACTAATGGGACAGTCAAGTTCTTTTAGGATTTCTTGACAGAATTGTGATAGCAGTATTACTACGGGTAAAGAGAAGGAGGCACTGGTCACATCCTCCCATAACATCTTCACAGGCAAGCTGTTCATAGATTTGCTGGAGTTGGACATTGAAGTGGGTTGAAAACCAGCTGGATAGGCAAGCTGAATAGGCAATCAGGCTGGTAACTAGCAATGTATACCAGGGAGCAGTACAGGTCCAGTTCTGTTCTAATCTCCACGAATGACCTGGAGGATGGGGCTGAGTCTACTCTCAGCAAGTCTGCTGATAACGTGGAAGTGGGAGGAGTGCCTAATACAGCAGAGAGTTATGCTGCTATTCAGAGGGACCTCAGTAGGCTGGAGAAATGTCCTGACAGAACCTCATGAAGTTTAAAAAGTCCAAAGACTGGCACTTTGGAAGGAATAAGCTCAGGCTGGGGGTTATACATCTGGGCAATGGCTTTGCAGAGAAGGCTGGGTATGTGTGTGTGGCAGAAGGACAAGTCGTACATGAGCCAGCTACGTACCCTTGACACAAAGGACAAGAGCTTCCTAGGCTGCAGTAGGAGTGTTGTCAGCAGAGCAAAAGAGATGATCCTTCCCTTTTATTCAGCACTAGTGGGTCCACACCTAGAGTATTGTGTCCACTTTTAGGCTTGCCAGTACCAGAGAGATACAGACATACTGGAGAGTTCAAATAAGGGCCACAAAGATGATTTAGGGGCTGGGGAAACTCTTTTATGACAAAAGGCTGAGAGAACAGAGGCTGTTCATCCTGGAGAAGGGAAGGCTCAGGGTGATCTCTTCCATGTGTGCAAATATATGAAGGGAGAGTCTCAAGAAGTAGAGTCAGGATCTTCTCAGTGATGTCCAATGACAGGACAAGAGGCAAGGGGCACAGACTGAAACACAGTAGAGTCTACCTGAACATAACCAGTGTGGGTTTTTTGGTTTTGTTTTTGGGTGGGTTTTTTTTTTTTTTGTTTGTTTGTTTGTGTTTTGTTTGGTTTTGTTTTTTTTTTTTACTTTTGTGTGAATGAGCATGTGAATAGTTTGTCCAGGGAGGTTGTGGAGTCTCCATCCTTGGAGATATTAAAAAAAAACATTCAGTTGTGCCCAGTGACAGGACAAAAGACAATGGGCACAAACTGAAACACAGGAGCTTCTGTTTGAACATCTGGAAACACTTCTTCACTGTAAGGGTGACTGAGCACTGGCACAAAGTGCGCCTAGAGGTTATGGAATCTCCTTCCTTGGGTACATTCAAAAGCTTTCTGACGTGGTCCTTGGCAACTTCCTGTAATTACCCTGCCTGATCAGGGAGGTTGGACAAGATGACCCCAGAGGTCCTTCCAACCTTACCTGTCCTGTGATTCTGTGTTTTATAAGTGTGTGTTTTCTTTGACATTGGAAGTTTTATGACATTACCAGGCAGCGTGTTTCTTGTATGCTCTATAACCTTAACACCAATCCCGAAAGAGGATAACCACAATTCACAGCTGGCAGCTGAACAACAATTTAATTAAGAAACTACTCATCCAATACTGGGTAACATCTTTGGAAAACATCTTCATGCATGGGACAAGGAGTGAAAATTGAAGTGGAAGTATTTTACGTAATTTCTTATGGAAGATAAGTGAATAAAATTTTAAGTTTAAGTCTTCAACATGGCTCAACGTTAGTATAACCTTTGACATCTTCCTCTAAAGAACCCGGTTTTATCTCCAAAAAGAATGCTTACCTGCTAGTCTTTGAATATTTTTTATTCAAGAGTACCAAGGATTCCGTGTATGCTTCTAAAATTACAATTATTTGAAAGTATTTTCTGTTATAATGATTGAAAAACTATTTTTTAACAGTAAGCAAATAAGTTTTTCCAACTACAGTTCTAAACCTTATTTGTGTCTCTCATGGGCTTATTAGGTCAGGGGCAAGGAGCAGGCACAAAATGTGTTTGAAACTCTTCCCCACCTCCCCCCTCACTCCTTCCAAACTGATACTCATTATCAACCCTGTTGACTTCTTATGGTTGTCTCTTGTTACCTTGCAAAGGAGGGATACAGGGAAGTGTCCTGATGAACAAGGAAAAATGAAGGAGGTTCTGCTGTGAAATAGGTTTGCTCATTTCAAGGTCTCATGAAAGAGTACTCTTACAGAAGGGAATACACTGTTATTAAGGTTTTACAGATGTGTCCACCTAAGGGATTAAGATTATGTTGTGTTTTGTGTTCTAACATAATCCTGAATCAACCAAAGTTATGGGAGGGGTGACCTACAAAAAATTGCCAGAAATTGTCTTGTGCCACCATAATCACCTGAAGTGCAGTAAGGATAGTGGGGGTTAACAGTTATGGAAGCATATTTAAGCATAAAGCTGCTGATGGTGTGCATCTTCACAAAACATTACATGAGGATTGGGTGAATATAAATATCATTCTGTATGTCTGTGTCTATTTCTGTAGGAACAGTTAAAGAGCTGAGTGCTGTGATTTGAACTAACATGTTGAACATGTTACCTGTTACTATTGTGTGTGCAATCTGGATCAAACATGGTAACTGAAGAAAATTCTTTTCTACTGAGTAAGCTCACAGCATAGTGTGAAAAGAAACCCAACCCCCAAAATCCCAGGAAATTAAGCAAGTATGTCTACACATAGTGAGAATTCCGTTAGACCTTTTAGGTTATGTATTGATCAGCAGGCTCTTTTTGCTGTGGTACAAGAGAGACAGAAAGGGAGCCTTTCAAGGCATACAGCTTTGAATCTCTTCCATGACTTGCTAGGGAGAATGAATAGCTTGGGTTGTTTTAAGTTCAGGGAGCATTTGATGTTCAGAGAAGAGAAGAAAGGGAAATAAATAGTTACAAAAATGTCAGAAGCAACAGCTTCCCATTGATGCCCTGAAAAAAGTAATTAGCTCATTTGGAAATTCTTCTATGGGAGGGAGTATCCAGCCACTGATGAATAGTGATTTTACTGAAGGTTTCTGACCCAGCTGTTCCCAGTTCATCTACAAAGCTGTAAACTGGCTATAAACAAAGTAGGTGCTATTTGTAACTACCTGTGCAAGTAAACCCAAGAAAGGTCAGTCTGCTCAAGCGCATACAGTCACTGAGAGGAAGCATAATCCTATTTTGTGGTGACACAAGTCGAGGTAGACTGAAAAAAACACTATGTCAGCGTGGCTGGGTTTGGACAAAATGGCCTTTATTGTTTGTACAAACTATTTATATATCTTAGACAGTACAGGCTTTAGACCCTGATAGGTTTTTGTGTCCTTCTTCTTGCTTGCTATTTGCTGTTGCTGTAGGTGCCCGTATGCTGCGGTTCCAAGTTCCGATTCTTCACATCCTGTTTACCTACCTGACAATTTGTGGCTGTCTTAAAGGTACACGGCTAAGTTTTTGAAGTCAACTAACTTGTCTGCAGACCCCAACACTATTTACCATACCAAAATTACCCACAGTCCTTTAAAAGAATAAAGAACAATTTTATTCTAGTCCAAAAGTAACCTGTCAATGATCTGTTAAAACTGATTAAAGTGCTGGGAACTATATATCTCTTTTTAACAACCTTTTTAGTAAAAGTACTAATATTTTCTCATGAACTGTAGAAATTAAACAATATTGGTTCACTGAGACACATATTTTGATAGGAATTCTTGGGAAAAATATAGAGAAAAATCTCAGCAGACCTTAGAAAGGGCTGTGAAGTTTTACAGTATCAGGATACTTCACAACAGCCCGTAAATAATGTTAGTTCTTGGCATTTTATGTGCTGTTAGATAAATACGAAATAACAAATAACTTGTAAGACTGGTAAGTTTTGGTGGGTTTGGCTTGGGTTTCTTTTGGTTTTGTTTTTTTTGTTTGTGTTGGTTTGGTTTTTTTTTTTCTTCTTTTAAGTGCTAGCCTCAAAGATATTTATCTAAAATCTGCTGATGGCAATAAAATACTTGGGTGGTTCAGAACAAAGGAAGAGAGTCCATAATGAGGCTGTATGCCTAGAATTTTTTAGTTTTCTGTTAAGGCCCTAGTAACATCATCCAGTTCAATAAACACCCTGATTTAACAAAACAGAAAGGAAAATTGTGAGTCTGCTGCACTGGCTGTTTGGAAGAGATCTTATTTATTTCGTAGCCCAAGGGTTAAGCTTTTGCAGAGATGATACACCTTAAATTTTCCATCCTTGAATACTTAATTCTGCCATTTCGCTGTCAGTCAAATCCTGAAGCAATGCTAGAAGTATGAAGCTGGGTCTTCCTCTTTGTTCAACTTTCTGTAGGCCCCCAGATGTTTGTTTAGGTTTTTTTAACCTGCAGTGCCTGTCCTTTCTAATGATGGCTATGACTGTTCTTTTTAAAGCTGTGATATTGTCATGACACTTTATTTTTGAGCTGAAACATCTGGAATATTAGCAAGTAGGTTAGCTGAATACACTGTCACCTCCTTTTCTGATGCGTAGCTAAGCCAAGTTGGGAAAATATCTTCACTCTTTTAAAGTAAGTTCTGACTGTCTGAATGACCTTTCCTTATACCCATTTTAACAGTTAAACAGGATTTTTACAATTTAACAATTTAAGTTACCAGGATTCCTAAGTAGTGAAGGACAGAACGATTAAAACAAAGAAAATGGTCAAAAATCGATGGGATCAAAAAAGAAATAATGATACAATTTTCTAAACCATCAACCTCTTTTAGGTTGTAGACTGTGCTAAAACAAAAGTTCACCCACAAGCAAATCAATCAACACCTCTGATTATATTCTGGAAGACAAAATGAAGTTATGTCATTTACACTCCCCTTGTGTACTAAAGACATGAGAGGAATTAATACTTATGACAGTGGCAGAAAATGGCACAATTCAGCCTTACATGTTGTCTTATTTTCCTGTGACATTCTGTATGTCGCTTTGTAAACACTTTACATTCTGAGAAATTAGAAGCTAGTTTTGCCTGGAAAAACTCCAGACTGCCTCTAACATTGCAAGGACATTGTATGTTTCATCAATAATTTCCATTATTTATTTAGAACTCTAAGTCTGTTGATGGTGAAATCTGCCTTTTTTGCATCACCAACATTCATAAATCTTGAATGAAGAATGAACTTTTCTCTGCTTCCTCTGAAATTCATGGTATTTTGCAATATCGTATGTTTTAATTACTTTTTCTATAAGTGGCTCTACCATTAGCAAATATTTATTAATCCAAATTGTCTTTTTTAAAAAATCTTGGGCTAAATAAGAATAAAAGTAAAACCACTAAATCCTCCAGTCAATTTCAGTGTTGATTTTGCTTAAATGAATACTACAGAAATGAACTTCTTGAAGCTTCTTGACAGATTTTTAGGACTCCTGAAATACAATCTGCATGGACAGACCCTTGTGCCCTCATAGCAATGTACTGGATCAATGGGATTGTTAAACAACCAAGAACATAATAACTACCCTTTTCTTCAATCACTATTTGATGGAATCATATTTTTCTACTTGTCTTATTGTCCCAAGGCTCAGTGCACTTGGATCTTTCTAACAGCTAGACAATTTTCTGAAAACAGCCCTTCCCCACAGAATTTTCTACACACAGAGAGTCCATAAGCCTAAGAAAATACAGACAGAATATTTTCACACATATGTCTCAGCTTTATTGCAGATAGAGATGCTTTGAATTATAAATGAAAATGACGCTGAAAATATTTAGGTGAAACAGTACTATGTAATAAAGCAATAAAGCATGTTCATCTTCAGTGCTGATATCTTATCTATCACACTTGAAACACTTTCAAGTATTCAGTCTAATGTTTGCGTTTTTTCTTACCCTTGTACTTAATAAAATCATGAGAGTCCTCTGACAGTACTGAAATGCACAGTCTTGCACTCACATACATCACCATTTCAGGGTGTTTGTGATGCCAGCTTTCTTATATTTCCATGTCAGTTTCAGGGGAATCCATAGAGGTAATTAATAGAAGTTCGTTAAGAGAGCATTCTGTTCCACAATGGTGATTCTGTATAAATTCTAAGGTAGATTTTTGCGTAAACCAAATAGAATGGAAATCAAATAGAACTAATGCAAATTATTTTTTTGAAGGTTCTGTAGTAGTTTTAAAGATTATATGAAATTTAAAAAAAAAAAACATCAAATTTTCTAAATGGCAGCTAAATAGAAAATTACAATACAGCTGATATAAATTCATGTTTTCAGGTCTTTCTTCAGAAAAGAAGAAAAAATATTTGAATCTATGATGAGGTAAAACATTTTGTTCTAAACTTATCGCTCAAAATGTGCTTGGGAAGCATCATCTTTCACCTATCAGGGTCAAGGATGATATAGTAAATACTAGTATTATCTGTGATGTAAGTTGGATACTGTAATGGTTATGTAAATATCCTTGTAAAATTCTTATTTAGGTAGTAGAACCTTCACTGCAATAAATGCTAGATACTAAATAATCAGAGGTTTTGGCTTCATTTTGAGTGGTGAATGACCATAATATGGCAAGATTGGGTTTTCATACAACTCTGCAAGTTGTATGTAACTGAAAACATATTTCAGGTTACCTATAATGTTCTTACATGGGAAAAAGGGATGATTTTCTAACAGTGAACTAGATTAAAGTGAAATAGTACAACTGATACAGGAGAGTAAAGGTCACTATAACTTCACATTTAGAGACGGATTATGGAGTTTGTGATGCAGAAGTGATATCGTGTCCCTTGACATAGGGAAAAAAAAAATCCAGTGTCACTGACAGTACAGAAAAGTGATTAAAATTTATCAGTGTAACAGAAGAATTGACTCACATGTTTTCAAGAAAAAGACAGAATGCAATGTAAAAGTTTGATTAAGACATCCACACTAATATTTCAAAACTATGGCTATAATAGAATAGATGAAGTCAGCAGTGCACTCCAGAAGCAAACTACAACAGTGTACCAGGCTTCATGGATGGAAACAGGAGAAAAACATCAAAGAGAGGGATTATCCTGTGCTACTCTGCATTCATTAGACCACATCTGGATATTGCATTCAGTTTTGACCCTCACATATAGCAAAGACATGGACAAACTGGAGTGGGTTCAGAGGATGCCACTGGGATGGTGGTGCTCAGGGTCCTTGCCCTGTGAAGAGAGGATGTGGGACCTGGGCTGGTTCAGCTGGGAGAGAGGATGGCTTCAGAGACACCCAAAGCACCCCCAGCACCTTTGGGAGAGGGTGGAGGAGATGTAGCCAGGCTCTTCACAGTGGTGCATAGCAGAATGTTGAAAGGCAGCGGCAGAAGCTGAAACACGAGAAGCTCAGGACAGAGAGGAAAAGCCTTTTCTCCAGGACAGCCTAGAAGTGGAAGAGGTTGCTTAGAGGCATTGTGCTGTTTCCATCTGTGGAGGTTTTCAAGACACAAATTAACAAAGCCCTGAGCAACCAGGTCTGAATTAAGGATCAACGCTGCTATGTATGAATGAAAGGTTGAGCTAGGGACTTCCTGAACTCCCTTCCTATCAAAATTAATGTATCATTCAGAGATCGTTAACTAGGAAAATGAATGTTCCTGGCTATTTGTCTTCTATTATTCTCTTCACAAAGCAAATTATTTTATATTAAGCATTCTTTTGCTGTGGCTTATGTGCTGGATATTCTCTCTATTGACAAAGTAATCTGTAGATTTGTTACTAGGTCTTGTGTATTCTGGGCACATCACACATATTAGTAAGAAAGGGCAAGCATTCTTCACTACATCCTGATTAAAAGAAGGAAAGTAGTTAAAACAATAGCTTAAGAAGCTAGAACAAATGGATAAAAAGGACTCAAGGAGGGGAAGAGGAATTAATATTGCAGGAGATTGAGAAGTCATTAACCACCAGACTCCAATTCTGTCAATGTTACCAAGTCTTTAGCATTCAGTGCTGTATCAGGTCTACACTGCACACACAACTATAACTGAAAAGAACACTAATGATAAAGGAAGAATTTAATCTTGATCTACCCTGTAGGGACCCAATCTACAGCAAAGTTTAATTGCCACAAGTGCAAGGTCAGTTTCTATATGCTAGGGATCTTTCTTAGACCAAATTTTATTTAACCTGGGCAGAAAAATAAGAGCAATGTTTCTCTGATTAAAACAAACAAACAAACAAAAAACCAAAAAAGAAAAAAAAAAACCCCAATATACCCCCAAAGAGCATAGAATATTGTAACATTGACATAATTTATTGCGCTGCATAGAGCTGAAATAACACACGAGACGTAGGCATCATATTACTGCCAACTATGCAACTGCTGCTTTGCACCTGTTCAAGGAACTGGCCAGGGATCTCTTTCCCTGCAGAGGCACAGCTACAGTTGGAAGGATGCATTTTTCTGATCTACCCAATATTTTTATTTTTTTTTTAACACATGCTGAACAACTGCAATGACACAGAAGTCTGTAGCTAGCTCTAGTTCTTCAGTACTACAACTGGGGCTGTCCATCCTACCTCCTGACACCAGAGTTAAACCAATCTTCTGGTGTCTCAGTCCTTTGGGGAAACCTTCCTAAGAGCAGCTTCCAAAACAGAAAAGTTGGAATCTTGGTCCCAGCAAAACATATAGTGATTTTGCGTTTTGTCACTGAGGCCAGTATTTTATCTCCGTTTCTGCCTTTCACCAATTGGATTTTTTTCATCAATTCCCTGTTGCTGTTCTTCTCCCTGTAGCTTTAATTTTCTTTTCTGGATTGCAGTGCGATTGCTATTTTAAACAAATATTACATTTATAGTGTATAATGTTTGTTTGAGAAACCTTGTAAAATCTGTTACTTTGCAGAAATGGTCTTAATGCCTCTCTCTCATATCTGAGGAAAACTAAAAATCTACATTCTCATATATTTTTTTAAAAAAAAAAAACCAAGGAGATAAAACACAGGTTAATGAAGTAGAAGGTTCAGTGGATATGGAGGATTACTTTTCACTAATGTGACCTGAGGACGGAGTACCATAATAAACTACACATATTCATTCTCATGGCCGAAGTTTTGTTTTGGTTTTTTCCCCTGCCCTGTTCCCTGCTCTTGGAGCCCTGTGAAAGACATACAACTGAATCTGAATATATTAAAAAACTGCCAAACATTAGCAATTGGGTATCAAGTGCTGGAAGCTGGCAGCGGGCGGGATACGTAGAGAGACTTGTGTGTGCAGGGTTACCTATGATAGATTTAATCCAAAAAGAGCAGTTTAGTACTATCAAAATTTGATACCTAGAGAAATAAGATTAGTGTTAGAGAGAAAAAAAGCAATGCACAAAGGCAGAAGCTTACACAGCATGGTACCTGATGATAGAAAAATCTGGATAGTGTCAGGTCACCTTATTATGCCACTGTATTATGGATTTCATTACTTCTCATTGCTAGTCATGAGCCTTGAAGGTCAAAAGTCAGTAGTAAAGAATTTGTTAAAAGGGATATTATGGTCTCTTTCAATATAATACAATGTAAATTTCTTAAGATCCTGCCTCTGTCAGTGCAGTGGGAGAGAGGCCTTGGACAGGTAGAGAAATTATTTGAGTCAGTTGGGAGAAATTCAATGGATGCAGGGTCGCTTACTGGCCCACTGAATATGCTCTTTGTTTTCTAAACAGTTTGATGGCTAACAAGCTCAACTGAAATGTATAATCACTAATCTTATTAATTTTTAATTAACAATTATATTCTAAATTTTTATTTAAAAATACCTGTCAGTCTCATTTTTACAGGCAGAGGATGCAGGAAATTATTTTTTTACACTGGGGGAAAATTCATGAAAATTAATGCAGTGTGTATATAATTTTTTTTTTTTCATATTCTTGCTCTTATGTTAGAATTCCTGTGTTTACTACCATGAACAATGTTCTGGGCTGCCTGTATGTGAATTTTTACCTTCTTCACAGACTTACATCTTAAAATTCAGACTACTGTCTTAAATGAATTAGTTTTACTATCTGAAGTGGGTGACATGTACTTAACTGTCACATGACTTAATGTATGACCAGCATATAACAAACCTGTAACTGGCAAAATCTCCCTGGGTAAAATCTGCCTGGGATTTTAGCGTATTTTACATTTAATACTTTATTGTCATACAGTAGGTTACTTAGGAGCACACCTCTGTAATTTAGTTTTGCTTAGGATTACAGATAGAAATTTGGTGTTCTTATAACCATTTCTTACTTTGTTCCACTGTGGGTCCTGACCTCATACAGAACTGAAAGCCTTATACTTTCATTTACTTCAGAGGAAACTTGAGAACTCTAAGACCTCAGTGTGGTGAGTCCTTAGAAATCCAGAAACTTCACACCTTATGAGTTTCCTATTCAATTATAGGTGCTAAAACTCTTGAGTGTTTAAGACCTTCAGAAAAGGTATTTAACTACTATCTAAGCCCTTTAAAAAGTGTGGCTGGATGTAGTGTGGTTGGTTGACTTTGGCTGGACCCCAGGTACCCACAAAGCCACTCTGTCACTCCCCTGCCCAGCTGGATAGGGGAATGAAAATGTAACAAAAGGCTTGTGGGTTGAGGTAAGGAGAGGGAGAGATCACTCACCAGTTACCATCACGGGCAAAATGGCCTTGACTTGGGGAAATTAGTTTAGTTTATTGCCAATCCAATCAGAGCAGGATAATGAGAAATAAAACCAAGTATTAAAAACACCTTCCCCCAGCCCCTCTGTTCTTCCTGGGCTCAACTTTACTCACAATTTTCTCTGCCTCCTCCTCTTGGCAGCACAGGGGAGTGGAGGATGAGGAATAGGGGTTACAGTCAGCTCATCACACACTGTCTCTGCTGCTCCTGCCTCCTCAGGGGGAGGCTCCTCACACTCCTCCCCTGCTTCAGCGTGGGTCCCTCCCATGAGAGACAGTTCTCCATGAACTTCTCCAGTGTTGGTCCTTCCTGTGGGCTACAGTTCTTCCTG
This sequence comes from Falco rusticolus, assembly GCF_015220075.1. Classification (NCBI taxonomy): domain Eukaryota; kingdom Metazoa; phylum Chordata; class Aves; order Falconiformes; family Falconidae; genus Falco; species Falco rusticolus. Next base: position 52,184,055 of record NC_051210.1, read on the forward strand.
AACTGCTCAAGTGTGGGTCCCTTCCACAGGGTGCAGTCCTTCAGGAACAGACTGCTCCAGTGTGGGTCCCCTGTGGGGCTACAAGTCCTGCCAGAAAACCTGCTCCAGCCTGGGCTCATCTCTCCACAGGTCCACAGGTCCTTCCAGGAGCCTGCTCCTGCATGGGCTTCCCACAGGGTCACAGACTCCTTCAGGTGCATCTACCTGCTCCAGTGTGGGGTCCTCCATGGGCTACAGGTGGATGTCTACTCTACCGTCAACCTTCATGAGCTGCAGGGGAACAGCCTGCCTCACCATGATCTTCACCACGGGCTGCAGAGGAATCTCTGCTACTGTACCTGGAGCACCTCCTGCCCCTCCTTCACTGACCTTGGTGTCTGCAGAGTTACTACCCTTTCATTCTCTCAGTTTTCTCTTCTGGCTGCTGTTGGGCGGCAGTTTCCCCCCCTTCTTAAATATGTTTCCACAGAGGTGCTACCACCATCACTGACTAGTCCATCTTGGAGCCATCTGGCAGTGGCTCCATTTGACATAGGGAAGCTTCTAGCAGCTTCTGACAGAAGCCATTCCTGTAGGCCTCCCACTACCAAAACCTTCCCATGCCAAGCCAATACAGTATAGCTTGCATATTTGACAAAGTAAAATAAAATAGGTTTCTTGATGATGAAGAATTCAATTCATGGAGACTTTCTTACCAGCAGTTTGCTATTTTCCCATGACCCCAGCGTACATATTTCTATAAGCCAGTGACCACATGCGCATGAAGGTAAAGAGACTCTTCCCAAGACTAACTTCACTAAGGTAAACAGTTTCATTTTGAGACTAAGCAACAGAATGCTTGATCCAAGCCATCAACAATTTTTAGTTTTCATAGAATGCAATGTGAAGACCTGGCCACCTCCCTACATAAACTGAAACTTTTTCTTTTATGTTTTTGCCCCATTCAAGGTCCACTCCAGTAGCAGACCTGACTTTCCTCATAGTAAGTTGCAACAGCATGTTTATTCGTTGTCATGCTTACAACTAAGTCTTGAAAAAATTAACAACTAAACTAGCTAAATGAGAGCAAATAGCATTCTAATAAATGCAATATCTGATTTTAACTATTTAATATTGAAAATACATTTAAAAATAAAGAAATATAGTCTAAATTTGTAGTAACATGATTGTGTTCAGATTGGTATGCCAGGATTACAGTTCAGAAATCCAATTTACTTCAATAGAATTTGTAGGGAAAAAGGTCTGTTAATGCTGCCTTGCAGACCTGGAGGCTGAGTCTTCCACATGGGTGTGACCAGAGCATGTATGTGTGAATTCAGAGTAGGCAGAGAATATTTCCAACATGGCATACATTTAAAGTTAATGGGACTCATGTAGCTAACTTTCCCATGCATTAACATTTCTCCTTGATGTCCTGATTTGGAAATGGAATACATACAGACTGTGGGAATTCCTGCCATAAAAGTTGTTGCATGGGAGGAGATAGGTTGGTATTTGTGCTTTTGAATTCTTCATTAGACTCTCTGTATCAATCAAAACCTTCAAGCCTATAATGCTTGTTTATCATCATAAATATTTTTGAAATTCAGACCTGTGAATGGTGACTATAATTATCATGCAGAATTAAGCACATTGGAAGTTCATGAATTGCTTAATTTTAGAACTTAGAAATTGAAATGCACTTCCTGTATGCGTAGCATGTGAATAAGGTTGCTAAACAGCTGGCAGTGTCCAAATTATATGCAAGCTGAGTTTCCACTGACACACTCAAAATCACATTGCTGCTATACAATGATTAAATACTTCAGCTCACGCCACATTCAGCAATGTATGGGTAGTAAAACATCCATGGAAACAAACTGTCCATGGTTATTAAAACTGAATTGCCCATTTTCATGAATATTTGATCTGCTTATTACCTGCAAAATGCTTCAGATTGGTGCCTTTAATTTGAGCTTATTGAAGTGCTAAAGGCAAGGTTCTGTGTGACAGGAAAGCCTGTAGTTCTTAAAAAAAAAAATAATCAGAATTGTACAGTGTATAAAATTTAACTAGATAGGCAGTCCAGGATTATAGACTTCCTGTGATACTGTGTTTCTGTAATGCATGAATCAAAATGTTAATGTGACAGAAAAGTCTAATTGTTCTGCTGAACTGCCATACATCTGACCAGCACACATATTTGCTGGGATTACTGTTTTAAAGATTATATTTACTTCTGATTCTTTCAAAACTACAAATTAAAATCTAAAAAAAATGCTTCTGTTATACTCCTGGATTTATATCCGTCACAGACAAAGGTATCTTATAGGAGAAGTGAAAATGTTTATAGAATATAAAAATTGTACACATAAAATCCATTGCATCAAGGAAGGATTATCTTTATCTGCTGATTGAGTAGAGGAGATAATAATAGAAAATTGCTGCAGGCAATTCCTTCTGTGAAGATGCTTACAGGTGTCATTAGGAAAGATTTTGCCTTATGGTAGAATGTAATATTCATGTTTTATAATGGGAAGAAGGAAACATATCAGATTTCAAACTTTTTTTACGGTGCTTTATTTTCTAATACAGATCATGTAAGTCCATATGCAGAAAAAGAAAGAGTAAAGCCAAAACTCACATTAGCAAAAATTAGAGTCTCCCTTATAAATCTAATCTTAAAATGCAGCAAGAATCACTTTTGAATTTTTTTTTTTTTAATAAAGAAAAAAAAGGGAGTCTTACTCATATGTTAGAAATATAAGGGTACTGATAACATTTTTACCTCGATGAGGTTGATCCCATTAAAATGTACTAGGCATATCCTTTTATGGAACTTTTTTTCCCCATCCCTGAAAACACCTATATTATAGTGGAAGATAATTTCCAAATAGTATTAACACCCTTTTGAGACTGTAGCTTAATCCTTATCTGTAATCATTAAACAGTCTACAAAGACTGCTTCTGTGTAAACCGCATATAACATTCACAAACAAATTATTTCTGTTAGTGGTTGCTCACTTTGTCCCCCCACCCCTGACCCCTTACCCCTTTTCTTCTAAATCAACATGATTATTAGAAAAAAATTATTCCTCCTATTGCATATTTTAATTTTTAGGGGGAGCAACTAGGTATTAAAAACTTAAATATTTAATACCTCTGTTAGCCTAACACATTTATTTTATTTCTAGTAAAAGATCAAAGAACTAAAGCATATTTAATACTTTGAATATGGTACACTTTCTAATTCATGATTTTCATTATATAAAAGATGCTGGGAAAATAAAAGCTAAAACTTAATTTAGACCCAAAATATTTAGTAGGTATTATTTAACAGTACAGAGTTTATAAAAACGAATACACTGTATTTTTCAGAATTGCTTATAATACAGATTTCTTATACAACAGCGCAGACTAGTGGCTTTAGCAAGTCAGCAAGTTTGCCTTTTCGCTTAAGTATTCTTGAAAAAAGATGGCTAAGGTCCGAGCGAATAGAAAATCTGAGTGTAAGCAGAAAGCAGTTACTTTACAGAGACAAGTATTACAAAATACTGCTTCCACTATGTTAAGCAGCAAGGGACAGTGAAAGATACGCTGTTTAGAGGCATATCTTCTTTAGGGGAAGAAAACAGCTCTTGAGAGTAAAAAAAATCTTTTTTTTTTCTTTTTTTTTTTCCTCATTTATTTAAGGAAAACACATCCATTTTATTAACAGACAGTAATGCTGTTTACTAATTTTAATTTTTTTTTTCTGATTCATGAATGGCTTCTAACAAGTCTGGGCAGAATACATTGGACACAGGTACTAAATGTAAAGTTACGAGTTATTTATGCTGTGATAGATTAAACATACCTTGCACTTTTTTTACATTTATTTACAAGGAGTTACTTTGTCCAGATTGACTCTGTTGAGTTTCTCAATTTCTTGCAAAGGTGTGTCACAGATTCATTACAATGTTACATAAAGTTACAGAAAAGACGTTTTTCAAAAGGTGTTGATCATTTGACATTTCTAGAAAAAAAAAGTTGTGTAAGATTTGTTTACGCATGTGTTGAATCTAAGTGTACCTCTGACATTTAACCTCTTCTTAGGTCTTCTAGACTTCACAAAATTATAGTTACAACTAAGGTTAACAACTGGTCCTGAATGTAGGAATTTTGATCATAAAGATTACACACAGGTTTCTTTACCTTGGTTCTCACATCTTCCAATACTCCTTCAGTACAGGCTATCTCTGCTTTTTATGTCTTTCTCTCTAATTAGCCTAAGCACAGTATCACACTGACATCAGTGTAGTCGCTTCAGGTAGTTTGTATACTCCTTGAATATTTTTCTCCTAAATTTCTTACGGTTAAGATACATCCTACTCTTTGTGAAATGCTTTTCTTTGCAATTATCCAACACCTAGAAAAAGTTAGTGTGGACCTGTAAAGGCATGAGAAAATGGTATATGTACATTCAGCACACAGAAAGCTGCCAACCATGGAAAAATAACTGCAAATTTGGGACTTTCCAGAACCTAGCTTATGGAGAGGAAAAACGTAGTGCTCTTGCTCATCAGAATAAATCAACAAAATGGGAGGAGATGTAACTCTGTGTGTGCATTTAAAAAAATCTTTCAGCACATCTCATCTGTGTCTGTCACTTTAACACTGATGGTACCAGGGTAATGAATGTTGGACCTGAAGACAACGTTAGTTATGGCTCCATAAATAATCACTGACATTGAAATTCCAGTGTGCTAAATTTAAGAACTGCTATTTGCAGCTTAGAAACAGTCAGTGTGGTGAGATGCAGAAGACATTAAATGTAAACCCCCAACCCAGGAGGAAATGCATACCTTACCATACAGTTTTAATTGCAATACAATTTGTTGCAAGTTTTCTTGGTACAGCAAATATTTCAGGAATAATAACCTTAAATTAATCTATCCTCTGACTATGTAATCATAGATCCCTTTCACCACAATCTTCAACTGTGTATCTATATTCTTCCCTCTTTAGCTAGCCAACCATTACATTGTGCACCTCTTTATCCCATCTCAGTATTTCTAAGTGGTTCAACTAACTTGATTTCTTCATCCTAGCTGGTCTCACTTCCACTCCATCCTTCACTGCAGTTTCTTCCCAGTTTCATTAATTTCTAAACAAATGAAAATAAGTTAATGTAATGACTATCAATAGAGTTCTAGCCTCAAGACAGCAAATAGAGACTAATCATGAAATCTGTCTTTCCTGGTAGGATATATGCATATAGGCATTCTGGTTTAGACTTGCAAATGTGTGAAGCTGAGTACTGATGTGCATAACACAGGTCGGTCTGCACCATTCACCATTCAGCTTTGCTATCTTGAAATCTTCAGCAGGCTGATATAAAAATGACATTTAAAGGCCTTTGGCTGGAAAGGAGTAATCAGTTTTGTCTGAATTTAGGACTACACATAACTGAAAGAAAATTGAGAACAAAGACAAAAAATAGCTCTTAAAAAATGTCTAATGCTGTGTAAAGTATGTGTTGTTGCTTACTCTATATTCAGCATCAACATGACCTTGCAGTGGTAGCTACTAATGCATATTTTTTGACCTAAACAGAAGTCTCCTAGCAAGAGGACAAAATGAGTGTGTATTTTTGGCTAGGTTTGTTTTTTGTTGGTTTTTTTTTTTTTTAATTTTCTGGAACTGCCAACTCTTACAGAAAGCTTGGTATTCACTGTGAGGCCCCTGCTATCTATCCATAACATATGGGTGCTATTAATTTTATTTTTTCCTAAAATAATATTTTTACATATATTCATGAATGAAACAGTAGTATTGAGATTTATGCTATAAAATCAAGCAAATGGTTGTTCACAGAAATCTCTGTCTTTAATTTCCCCCTCCTTTCATATCTTCTCATCTCCCACTTTTGGGACTATTTATGCCCCCTAGTTCATATTTATTAATCTGGTGTTGTTAACCAGTTCTCAATACAGATGTTGGAGTTCAAAGAGATTTAGGTCCATATTTTCATGATTTTTCACTCTTGAGGCCATTAGAATAATGAGCATTTAGATGGTTATATAGATGTTATGCACTTACATTTCAGCAATGGTAAGAGTTTAAATCTTTTATTACCTTAACCATTAAAAAAAATAAAAAAATAAAAAACAAACCAAAACCCCATTCATTTTTGTTTATTTTAAAGTTGAATCAGGAGAGGAATCCTTCCAGCAGATGGCAGTAACTCTCCACCTACCCCAGCTATGACTAAAAATTTGCAATCAACCTAAGCAGAAACTCCTGTTGTTTTTTGGGTTTGGTTTTGGTTGGGGGGGGGGGGGGGAGTTGTTTGTTTTGTTTTGTTTTTTTCCAGCTCATGGCTAAATTACTTGCACGGGCTATTCTTTTTCAGTTTTAATTTTCAAGACGACCAAGCGCAACAGTTGTCCCTATGTCATCTGAAACTAGCCAAGAGGCATCTAATTCCAATGTCATAATTAGTTTGCTGCATTGATAATACAGAATAATGAAGGTGAATCAAAGTTGTAGTTAAATCTGCATTTAGGTGTCTGGGCTGCACTGCTTAAATTAACTTTGCAGCTGCAAGAACCTGAGGGTGGTCTGGCTTTTACTCAGCATCTGTAAGGATTGCTTCACAGTGGACTTGTCAGTCCTAGCTGTTCTGCTTACTTGAAAATTTTGTGGTATAGGTAGTATTGGACAGGATAAACACAGTCTCTTTAAATGAGGGTCTTGCTCAGACATACTTCTTTAATCTCAGAAGACGACAACATTTTCCTATTCAAGGGATACCGACACAGAATATTTAGAAGGAAGCCAATTAACTCAAATTCGGTGTATGCGAGAGCTTCCTATAAATAATTAAGTGATTTTATTTTAAATCTGCCTCAAAAAGAGTGTTATAGTGACTTTTCTCCACCTGCTGAAAAATCAGTACAACTACTGCAATAGCAATTGCTTGTGGTTCTATCCTACAGCTTATTCAGCTATGCATAGATTTAACTTTATCATGCAAATAATCCCTCTACAGTGGAATTCCTGGTTTAACTCTACCTTAATACATGAATAAGCCTTTTTAGGATCCAGGTGTAGCTCACTACGATTGAATTATTGTCATATACCTAAGAAGAATGATCAAAAATACATATATAATCAAGGGATTATATATAATGCTGCCACTGACACCAATTTCCTTGTTATTTGATATTTAAAGAACTTGTAAATAAAGCTGGCTAATGAAATAAAAGTCTATAGAGAATCCTAATTTAACTGAGTTTCTTTAGTGACAAATATGAGAAATAAAAAATGTTGTGCTTACTTTAAACCAGCACAGCTATGACCCAGATTTCAACATGACAGTTAATACTACAAAGCATTTTATCTGCTGAAAAGTTTTTATATTGCTTCCCATCTAAAACGATATTGTGCTTTTACCCCAAATATGATTAAAGTCCTTACATTAGAAAACATGATTTTTAATAAAAGTACTATGAAAGAGCTTTCAATTACCTCATGACAGAAAAAATCTCATCTATGCTGTATACAGAATGGATGTATCAGGGGAAAGGAATAACTAAAAGTGCACTGGCAACTGCAAAGTAATATTTTCTAACTTTATACTTTTTTGTAACAAATATTTTTTATTGTTAGTTTTCTTTTTTCCTTTATGCTTAATTAAAAAAAAAATATTTCTTGCCACATCAGTTCAGAAGACTTTGGAGGATTCCTGGCCATTTTGCCTTTAACCTCAATTTGCTATTGCTTGTGCTCTAAGATCACATCGATCAGCTTCCTGTAGAAATGTGTTATATTCAGAAAACGTCAGAGAGACGGGATGCTGTTGTGAGATGATGTGAAGAGATGGGAATAGGCAGAAGAACACTTCGGCTTTTCTTCTGTAAACCTATCCTCGGGAACTTTGGCTTCACTGAGACAGTATTGGACTACATTATGGCTTCAAAGGACTTAAAGTAGGGATCCTAATTTTCTAACACTCAAGAGTTTTTTTGGTGGTGAATTCTATTAATATATTTGATTTTTTGAAAAATGCACTGTATTTTATGATAGTAGTACATTCAAGATATTTTTTGTTTTGCTACAGAACATAACTTTTTGGATACGTACATATTTGACATTTTCCACAATGACAGATATGTTATTTAGATGATAGATCTTGACTAAAAGAAGAAGTAGAATCATAAAGGGAAAAGTTTAGTGCAGTCCTGCTCCAGGGTGCATTTTATAACTTATTCTTGATTTATTCTTTTCTTTATTTTTTTATTATTCTTATTATTTATTCCTCTTGAAGAAGAAATAATTGCAAAATTTTCAGGGTTTGGTTTGCAATTCCTCCCCTCCCCATTTCTTTTTATGATTTTTCAGCATACCAATGCCTGTTTTTTTGGGCATTTGGTATGACATATCATTAATGGATTGTCCTTACTGTTCTACAAGCATCGTTGAATAATTTCTATGTGATAATATGTTATTTTTATAAATGCCAAATGTTATTGAGTGCTCTTTGAATTCGTTAGATATATAAAGGAGCCAATAAGGAAGCAGAATTAGAAAACCATAGAAACAAATTATTTTTAAATGGGGAAAAAAAATAAAAGAACCACAAACAAACCCTGAGGTAGTAACTGAATGCAATTTTTATATGTGTTTCATTTACCAAATGCTTAATTGTACTAAGAATATTGGTGGGTTTTATAAAAGAATACCTTTTGTCTGTATTGCAAATACAGAGCATCGTCACTACTGCAGTTGTCTCCAAGGCACAATAAGTTAGCTCACATACAAAAAGCTGGTTTTGCACTGATGTCTTCTGTGCCCAGTACTCAGAAAAAAACTTGTGTCAACAGCTTCCACTTTAAAAAATTTGCAGATGAGGCAGTATTTAATCTAGAGGTTTTTTTAAAAATCTAAGGTTAATATGGGATTTAATTCTCTAGTGCTTTGATAATAGAACAATTAATAGACAAGTTGATGAAAAAAAATCCCCTCTTCCCCCCCAATTTTTGTGACTTGATCTTAAAGGTCTTTTCCAACCTAAATGATTCTATGATTCTATATTTTCCCAAATACCAGAAATATATGAACAAAAAACTTAAGGTAAATTATTTACTGCAAGGCCATAATCAAACTTCTAACACCTCAGAAAATCAACTTTTTTCAAAAAGATCTAAACCCTAAAATTTTTGGTGAGGAGAAAATACTTATTCTACCTCAATAAAGAAGACAATATTTGTAAATTTCATTTGTTCTGTTTTGGAGTGAGGACTGAGGCCTGGGAAGGAGTAGGGGGCTGTGACAAAGAGCCAGAGCAGGGATATGGAGCTAAGGTGAGGCCCCAGAGGTGGCAGAAGTGGGGGCAGAAGAATCAGCCCAGAGTTTCCCAGTGGCAGGGACCAGGGGGAAAGATGAGGCTGATGAGCTTCAGCTTAGCTGTAGCTGTGGGCCCAGCCCCAGACCCAACTGCACCTTGTTTTAAAGGGGTCACAGGGGAGAACATTGGCGTAGCTGTGGAGTAAGGCCCTATGGTTTCTGACTTTTTGCTTTAACATTGATGTGAATCTTGGCCCCACGGCACACAGATGGGGGTGGGGGTGGGGGTGGGGGGTGGGGGGAGAGTGGCTTCAGGGCAGCCACTGGCACAACTGTGGGACCTATCCATCATGGTTTGGTCTCAGGACCTGGCCTCCATCCACAATTTGAGTCTCAGGAAGGTGCTTTGGAGGGGGAGCATTCTTGGGTGGAGAAGCTGGGAGCTGGGGACACACCAGGTGGGTCAGAGCCCTCCCTGGAGGGCGCAGGCCCCGGGGGAAGGGAAAGGGCCAAGGAGGTAGGTGGGCTGGGCCTGTCCCACAGCAGTGCAACAAGGGCATGGCCAGGACAGGTGTGCCCTGGGCCTGTCAGGGCAGAAGGAGGCAAGAAGGGCCCTGGATGGACCTCAGTGTCCTCAGGCAGGGCAGGGGCCTGCATCTGGCATGCATCTGGCTGCCCCTTGCGTCCACGTCTGGGTCAGCCCTGGCTGCTGCTTTTGCCCATCAGTCTGCCAGGAACTTTTTTTCTGATGAAGAATGAATACTAACATTTGTATTAATATTAGTAGCTCATATTAATAGAGGAGGACAGTACTATTTGCTTTACTTTTGTTTTATCCCCCCTATGATTTCAGAGTTCTTTTTACAGCTTGGGTTTGTGACAGCATTGGAATAGAAATTGCCAGACTTTATCAAATGCAAGGTAAAACAACTGTGATGCCATTCTAATAGGTGAAAAAGGGTTAAACATATTTTTACTTTATCTGTCCACAGGGGCCTGTTTACTAGAGCTTAGATCTGTACGAAACAGCAGCCTGAAACCCCTCTATTTTCCTTCCTGTACTACTACATTCCCACTGGGGCAATGCCATGTTTCTTGATATTATTCTTCATCGTGCTGCCTCTAAATAGCAATACTGCTGAGAATGACTTTACAGGAGGAGAAGCACTGATTTAATTGGCTGTAAAGTCATTCCTGGAAGGCTGCCTGCTTGTGCCATACCCTAAGAGAGAGACACTGTTTCAGTCTGGTGAAAATGAGAGTAGGGAAGTGACAGGTCTTAATAGGCAGTTCCCCCATCTCCAAATGCAAATACAACCCCTAGCTTGATCACCTGCTGCCACCTTTCTGGTCTAATACACACATGACTTTGAATGGCCTAGATTGACCATGAATGTGGGATCAGGAAAGAATTCAGAGAAACATATTCAAAGAAAAAATATCTTTCAGTCCTATAAAACACATCAGGTACAAAAAATTTCATCAATCTATTTCAGTATCATTCCTGCTCATCTACATTGTGATCTTTCACACTCTCTTTAGAAATGGCAAATACTCTCTGGCCACTTCAGACCAAATTTATTTCTCCCTGTCTTATTCCTAGCATTTTTGCAGAACTTTGAATTCTTGTTCTTTAAGAAAACTGATTGAGCTAAATTAGGCCTCAGATTTGCTATATATTAAAATTCCTGATTTTGATATAATTGTTTACACTTACCTGTTTTAATTTGAGGGATAGATATTTTTCCACCTCTTTGGAGCCAAAGGCTCCTTGTGTTCTTTCTTGAACAAAAGCAAATGGTTAGATACAGATTATTGCACTATAAACTTCATTTGAGTAATACATATTTTTCACAGTCTTTATATTGCATCTTAGTCTGAAGTTTGTCATCTAAAGATGCCAGTAAACACTCTCTTTATACTCACGTATCTTGGGAATGATTATCAGATATTGCTCATGGCGAGCATTGTATCAGCAAGGAAAATTTGCTCTTAATAAACAAGCAGCTTTCGACAGTAAAATCTCTTTGCCAATAAAAGTCACATTTTCCAATTCTATGCTGAAAAAAATCACTGTGAAGGGAGAATTCTAGGTATATGCTAAAGTTTTGTACAGTCCTTCTTATCTTTCAAAATTTTTTTTAGTGAAAAGATAGCAGTCTTAAGCCTTCTCTCTGGCACTTATTCTAATTTAGGCTAAGTACCTCCAGGCTGGAGAAGATTCAAATTCTTATTCCCTTACCCTGCTTATAATAAACACAATATTATTTTTTCAGTGCTTCCATCTTTAGAGATATTCTACACACTTTTGTAATCTAAATCTGAAGATAGCTAATGTTAGGACAGTGTTATGTTGATGCAATTAAACAGTTTCTAGCATCTAAATGAAGTTACTCAGATCTAGGATATCTCAGCATGACAGTTGTTTGTATCACATTGAAAATGAAGTTGGAGTTACTTGATTCCTTCTCACTACTTTTTGTTTTGGGTGTAAATGTGTCTTTCTTTTAAAAAGTATGCAGTGGTTTTGTGTTCATGAGTCCTAATTCTATCTAGGACCTCATCTGCTAAACAACCACACTGTTTAAAGAGATTTCTTGGAAAAAAAATTGGCTTGGCTGCAATCATTTATTCTGATAGGTTGATCAATTGTTAAAGAGCTCTCTTCTCTGTTGCTGGCCATGACTTCCAAATACCCAAAAATTTTTTTGGCATTGTGGAAATAACAATTTATAGTCTAGTTACCACTGAAAGAAAAGTCCCAATTCATGTGCTTCTGCTCCTTTTCCTGTGTTGGTGTGACATTCATCAGACTGTTATCAAAGAGATAAACTTGCAGAAAGTGAGACCATTGTTTTTTAAGTATCAGTGCTGAGCTCTCCAGGACTCATTGACTGTGTGTCAGGGGAGTGCTAGTGGAGACAGCAGAATAACATGACAGGGAGACATGCTCTCTTTTCTCAGATAACTGTTGGCTTTGCATATCTAAGACATGAAATACAATAAGTTTCAATTTCTATCATTTCAACACAAGAGTGATTATGAAGAAGACTAAAGGATAATCACAAGAGTATTAGCCCTAATGAGGTCAAATTGAAGTAAGTAACATTCATTCACATATATTCTTACGCTTTTGCAGTATTCTTCAATGAATTTATTTCCATGGCGTATCAGTGAGATAGCAGAAGACTGTCAACCCTGTTTACCAGTGACAAACCTGAGAGAGGCCTGGCCATAGTCGCATAGAAAGTCTAACAGAACAGTCTGTCTCAAAATCCGCTGGCAGCCACTCAGCACAGTTGATGTTTTTTTTTCTCCAGAGCTTGTAACACTGTGTGACATGGACTTAGAAACACTGTTTGAGGGCTGTGACATTTGCTTTCACATATTTTGTACGTAAAGGCAGGAAATAAATGATCTGGAGAGACAAGAGGGTTTTTTTTTTTTGAGTATTTTTTTAAAATATCATAGGCATTTTAGAGGTAATTTTCTTCTGAAGCAGGGACCAGCCAACTGATCCTTTGGGGGAGTCTTGCAATATCATCCTCTTGATATTTATAGCACTGTAGTTCACTGTTCTCTTCCTGGGAAGGATTGTGTTTCTTTTTTCTTTCTTTTTGCTTTTTTTTTTTTTTTTTTTTTTTTTTCCCCCCACAAACAACGGTCACTCTTAAGTAATGGAGATTTTCCTGTGTCTGCGAGTTTAGGAAACCAAATAGAGGAGTTTCCAGAGCTCCCCTATGAAATTAAGCTGCACTGTTGATCTTGGTGATTTTTGAGGTTATGTCATCTGTGAATTAGACTCATAGCTATTTGATATACTGATATCCTTAATGATACTGGAATGAGAATTAAATGAGCCCTAACAGTGAAATTATTAAAAGAAACTGAGTAATAGAAAAAGGCTAGGGAAATGTAGGTAGAAAAAATACAGTGTGGGGAGGGATGAGGTTAAAGACACGCATGCCCCCAAATATAGGAAAAAGTTAGTCTTACCAAACTTGTATTGCACTACCACATCACAATGGTTCATCCTAATTATTTTTCTTTTGTTTTCTCTGTTTAGGACGTGGCCCTGTAATCTTCTCTTGTTTTTTCCTCTTTATTTTAAATGTACACAGACAGAATGTATTTATTACTCTTCAAGGAAACACAATAAATTAATCTTTTTAAAGTGGGTTGTACTTATGCTTAGTAAATAGAATATTTAGAATATATTTTAGGTATTAGTTTTACTTCTTTGGTTGGAAATACTGCTTTTTTTAAAGAATAGTTGAAGAAAAATATCAGTCTCAACAGAAAGGGAAATTATAATGAATATAAAGAAAGACTTGTAGTAGTGGTGAGCTGAACAGGTTAACAATTTTCAAGAAATGAAAGCCCATGTACTTGGAGCAAGGAAACTCAGTGCAAACAGCTAAAATGCATAATTTAGAGTAACAGATGATACTGGTAAAAGAGTAGATTAATTCACAAGGAATCTTAGATTTATAAAAAGGGGCAATAGGTAGTGCAACAGTTTTTTAGGAGATATTTTATAAATTCATATTGCTTAATCAGCATTCATGTGACATGATGATTAATTAAGCAACTTGAGTTAAAAAAAGTTAACTGGTGCTTTTATATACATAAAGAAAATGCTAACCGGTATGTAGCATCAGCCTAAGAAATCTCTGCGATACACACAGCAATGTTAAAATGTAATGAAATTTGTATTCAGGGTAGTCATTTGAATGGTGTCATTCATCCTGCAACACTGACAATATATATCCCTTACTATCTGCATATTTCTATTCATTTTGCTTCCAGTGTGACTGTGGAAAATAGAGCTGATATTGATTTGCTCCTGACTTCAGAATAATTGACTCAGTCCATTGTCGTATACAACCTTGTTTCATCACATTTGAAGGCATTGCATGATCATATCAAATAAATGTTCCAAACACTGATAGGCTTCCTTTGCAGTTTATACTACTTTGCATTTCTTTAATTTTAATAAGGTAAGTAATTCTGAAAACTCAGATACCTGTTCAGAATAATGGGTTCTTCCTTAGTAGGTGAGAGACAGCAGCACAGAGAATTAACACGTCAGAAATATTTGGCACCTTTCAAAGCTGAAACTGAGTTATTTCCAGTTTATTTTTTTGATGTCCAATAGCAATAAAACTCTGAAATATTTTGGTTGTTTCTTGAAAGCTCATAACAAGTAAGTAGGAGATGGGAAATGTTAAAAAATGCAGTACTTCTAGGTTTCAAGATAGGCTTATGCTGTTGGATTTTGCTTTCTTTGAATTTTGATTGCAATGCCCTGTACTCTAGTCATCTAAGATCAGGAAGATATCTTTCCTGATTCCGTATAGACTATTAAGACACTTGGCACCATGATGAGACTGTAAGCTAAATTTAGTACCATAGAAGAAGGCTGGAGTCAGCATTGGATTATCTAATAATTTTTTTCTCATAACTCAACATATATAACATTCTTAAATGTAATCACACTGCAACAAATACACTGAAAGTGTGTGTTGCTGAGTCTATCTCTTTACCTTCAGATTATCTAGCAAAAAAAAGGCAAAAAAAAAAAAAAAGGCAAAAAGCTATTTGAAAAGTAGCTGCTTTTAACCCTACTCTTCCTATCCTAGAGAAGCTTCAGAACTTCATTTTTCTGACATTTGGAAGTACTTGGCTTCTTTGTTTTAACCTGTAACTAACACTGTGATTTCTGATGACTGCAAATTTTAGCAATCAGAACTGGTGAGAAATCTGAACCATGACGTTAGAAAGGGATTCAAGACAATACAGTTGTGACAAAAAACCTGTCTTCATGTAGAAAACGCAGAAAATGTGTCTTATTACTTTATCATACTGAAATTTAAACTGAAGTCTTCAGTTTTAAACTTAAATTTTATGTAAGGAAATCTTTTAAAATATAAAACAAATATTAATGAATAGTTTAGAAAAAACTATTTTAACTTTTTTTAAAAAAAAAAAAAAATAGAAATGAACCCCTAAATGGATATTCCTAGTATTTCACTTGGTTACAGCATAAGGAGAAGGACGGCATATGGCTGTTATTCCTGTGCAAAATAAAAGTAGATAACTTTTTTTTTTCCAGGAAGCTATAATCTGAATAGGTGCATCTTATCAAGCTCAAATGTTTTGCATAAGTATAAATGTTTTAAAGTTCCATGAGAAGAGTAAAGGTATTGTTTTAAATTCAGAAATATCAGAGGTTTAGCTTTTCCTACTTTTAAAGTTAGCATAACTAAGCATGTCTTATAATCTTCATTAATTTCTCTTTCAAATTGTAGTTCAGTGAAAAAAAGTATCTAACTTGTAAGAAAAAAAAGTGATTAATCATTACTTACTCACAGTATTATTTTCTGTAAGAACAGGAAATACAGGACATATATTTTAAGTAATTCAGAAGGAATTTACAGTTTTTCAACTCCATGAGTACATTACATTTTTATCCTGCTTGCAGTTTTATGTTCAGATGATTGGCTCACATTTGTAAGTAATTCTTATCTCTTGGATGATAGTTACATGCCTATAAAATGTTGCAAAATTCCATGAAGATGAAACTGTCTTTGTTTACCTGCTGATATCAGATTGAAAAATTAATGAGTTAAGCAAGTTAGGTTTAGGATTAGGAGGAAGTGGGATCTCAGATGTCAGTGTGAAAGTGAGGCAAATGAGCTTTGGGACACCCTTTACCACTGATATATGCATGCTGGCAGCTTTAATAAATCCTGGCTCTGGTTACATAAGGAAAGGCCCAAAATGTTTCCCCAAAACCCCCACAAAAACCAGAAGAACCAGCCAATAGGTTCATGAACCAGAAACTTTATTTCAAGGTAAGTTTCAGGCAAAGAAGGTGTCTCAGATCTTCCCTTGTCCATGGTTTTGGGCAACTTCAACTGCTTGTGAGACTGTGGGAGACGCCCCACAGACTGGGCCTGTGCATAGCTGTCCTTAATTCAATTGCTTTGCAGAAAGCTACAGAAATCTGTGGCTGAGTGGCTGAGGAAAGAGGGGATGGGAGTGCACCATATTCTAGTTATATCTCTGTCTGGGCCTGAGGCTGTGAGAAACAGGACAGTATCAACAAACAGGAGTAACCACCTTAGGTCACCAGAGGCAACCTCTGTCCAGGGCTCTCGCAAGCCTCAGGCCAAGGCTGTCAGCCCTAGGTCTCCCTGACAGCCAAGAGATGCCCATCCTGGTTTGGCTGTCAACAACCCACAGTGGCATGGGCCACTCTGCCACCAGTCTGCTGCTAACTCTGACATGGCCACTACACTGCTTGAGTTGGTGCCAGGATCTGACAACTTCAAAATAGCTCCAGTCAGATCTCATTTTGAGTCCTTATGTTTATGTCAGTGTCCTTGCAGAAGGCTGCAAATCTCCCTGCCAAGTGGCTGAGCACAGAGTGTGTCATGGTCCAGTGGTGTCCTTTTCAGAGCCTTTTGCCCTAAAAGCAAAGGAGGAACAGCCACTATTTGTTGACCACAGACAGCCCCTGTTTCCTTCCATATGACCCTGTCATCCCTTAAGAGCATTTTGCAAATACCTCCTAAACACTGATAGGCTTGTGACATAGACCACCCCTCTAGAAAGCCTCTTCCAGTGTTTGAACACCCTCTTAGTAAATAAATGTGCTTCCTAATACCCAGTCTAAATCTCCCCTGGTGCAGCTTTGAACGATCCCCATGCATCCTGTTGCTGGATACCAGGAAGGAGAAGAGATCAGCACCTCCCTCCCCACTTCCGCTCTTCAGTAAGCTGCAGAGAGCCATGGGGTCACCTCCAGGCTCCTTTTCTCCAAACTAGACAAGCCCAAAGTCCTTAGTCACCCCTCATGGGACATGTCTTCCAGCCTTTTCACCAGCTTTGCTGCCCTCCTCCAAACACATTCAAGTACCTTAACATTCTTCTTAAATTGTGGTACCTACAACTGCAGACAATACTCAAGGGGAGGCCACATCAACTCTGAATGCAGCTGGCTAATCACCTGTGTTGACTGGGCAGTTACACTGTGTTTGATGCATGCCAGAATGTGGTTTGCCCTTTTGGCTGCTGGGGCATGCTGCTGAATAATAACTCATACTGAGTCTGCTGTCAACCAGCACCTGCAGATCCCTTTCTCTAGGGCTGCTCTCCAGCCATTCCTCTCAGTGATATTCTGTCGCAGGTACAGAATCCAGCAATTTGTCTTCTTAAATTTCATCCATTAATGATTGCTTAATGCTCCCATATACATAGATTCCTCTGCAAGGTCCCTCAAGAGAGTCAACAGCACCTCCCAGTTTGGCATCATCAGTAGACTTGGTCATGGTGCATTCAACTTCTGCATCCAGATCATTGTTAAAAAATACTGAGCTGAATTGGCCCTAGAATTAAGCTCCAAGGAACACCATTGGTGAGTGGTTGTTGGCCAGAAGTACCCATTCACTACAGTGCTTTGAGACCTGCCCTTCAGCAAGTTTTTCACCCAGCACACCATGTATCCACTCATCTCACAGTTGCACAACTTGTCCAAACAGATACTGTGAGAAACTGTGTCAAAAGCCTTACCTGCACCTGCTAGGCAGGTGACTTCATCATAGAAGGATATCAGATTAGTTAAATAGGACTTTCCCTTTGTGAATCCCTGTTGACTGTGCTTGATGATTGCATTATTCTTTAAATGCCTTTCAATAGTACTTAGTATGATCTTCTCCATAATGTTTCCAGGAACTAAAGTTAGACTAAGCAGGTGTGTAGTTCCCTAAGTCTTCCCTCATACCCTTCTTGTAAATTAGAATAACACTGGCTAGCTTCCAGTCATCAGGAACCTCCCCAGACTTCCAAGGTCTTTGGTAGATGATTGAGATGCATAATTAATAATTATTAAAAGTCAATAAATATTTTAATTTCTGTTTCCCAACCATCTTGCACTTGTTTCTGCACAGAAAGCATGTAGTGTGAGTGGGAAGTGGTTTGGGATAAATATTTGTCAGTTCGAGATGACTTCCTCCTCTATTTATTCCAAGACATGGAAAAGGGAAGGAATTTAGAATGACTAGGCTGTCAGGACCAAAATGTAGCCTGTTAAACAGTACTTAAACCCCCCATATGTATAAATGTTATTTACCATGCACAGAAATACAGCAGACTTCTTACAGAAGCCCTCAAATTATAACTTCATTAGCCTTAGTGCTCATCATCCAAAGCCTGATGCATATTCCAGAGACCTAGTTATGGGATCAAACACATAACACTATTTAAACTAGCAATTTTAAATTATTACTTTATTGTAATTCCCTGTACACTTAAATCTCAAAGCTTAGAGAAGAAAATAGAAAATACATAATCTGAATTTGGTTTGATTTGATCTAAGGGTACATAAGAGTAAGAAAGTTATACTTGCTAGCAAACATTAACTTTGACTAGTAGCTTGGAAGGTGACTTGTAGGCCACTTTCCCTTCTTAGATGGTAAACAGTAGAAAAAAGGCCTTTTAATTCTTTTGTAAAGCTCACTTTGCAAAAGAGGTTGTACATTTTCAGAAGCTTTCCAATCCATATTCCTTTGCAGTATTCTAGTACTTGTAAATTTGCAAGATGTATAATTACAGTGTAATGCCATTTCCTTTCTGTTTTATCATAGATCTGGATGAGATTTTCCAGTGAAAAATTCAGATTTTGGTTGACCAGAATACCTCACAATACATTTTTCTGTTGGGAAAGGAAAGAAATCAGATTTTAAATACTAACATTTTCAAAAACATTTTTTATTACATTAAGGTGTGATTAGCTCAGACACAACTGAGATCTCTTAGTACTCTAGTGTTACTCTGGGTCTTCTTTTATGTGCTTCATTAATTTATTAGCCTGGAAGGCCAGGCCAAAGAATGATCAGATCATTGAAACATTCCTGTTGATTTCAGTGGGGTTTGGATCAAGACCATATTGTATCTTCCTTGAATATTCAGGAGTCTTGGTGATGAGATTTTTATGTCTCTGCATGCTTGGACACTTGGAGGTCATAAATACCTAAATTCATGATCATGCTTAAGTTTAAATCCAGGAGGAAGAGACCAATTTAAAGCCATGTCATACACACTTTGTTGGTGTTTTCTTGAACTATTTTAGGAGACTGCTTTTTCAGCATCTTTCAGCTGTGCTTTCCCTTATAAAAAAAAGAATCTGAGGAACCAATAAACTTTGCTCTAACTTCATGACTTGATTTATTGTCACTCAGTCTTAACATAGCTATGGTTTTTAGGGAAAAAAAAAAAAGTTTTCTGCCTGCCTGTTTTCAAGAACTCTATGTTGCATGTGGTGCTGTGCATTTAAAAAAACTTTTTTCTCAGAAACTGCTATTGTAGGATGGCAAAAATAGTTTCCCCTAAAGTTTAGAGGAAGAGAGTTTTTAGGGCAAAACATTCTTGGTTCCTATTTGGCATTTGTTGCTTTTCACTTTTATTTTTTCCTGAATCATTAGGAATATTGTGGCTTCTGAATGTCACCAATGAGATACAGAAAAAGGTGGAAGATGGTTATCAATCACAGCCTTCCTAGGTGGGTGGAAAACCCACAGATTCTATGTACCATGAGTAAAATATCACAGAATCACAAAACGGGTGAGGTTGGATCTGGACCAGCTTCCTTTCTCAAGCAGAGCTACTTAGAGCAGGTTTCCCAGGATCATGTCCAGATGGCTTTTTAATATTTCCAAGGATAGAGTTTCCACCACCATTTCTGGACAAACTGTTCCAGTGTTCAGCCACCTTCACAGTAAAAAGCTGTTTCCTGACTATCAGGCAGACCCTTCTGTGTTTCCTTGTTCCCATTGCCTCTTGTCCTGTCACTGGACACCAAAGAAGAGCCTAACTCCATTTTCTTTGCACCCTCCCTTCAGGTATTTATATACATTGATGAGTTTACCCTTGAACCTTCTTTTCTCCAAGCTGCACAGTTCCAGCTTTTTCAGCCTTTTCTCATAAGACAGATGCTCCAGTCCCTTCAATATCTTCATGGCACTTAATTTTTTCTTTCCAGTATGTCCGTATTCCATTTCTACTGAGGAGCTCGGAGTCGGACACAGTACTCCAAGTGTGGCCTCACCAGTGCTGAATAAATGGGATCACCTTCCCTGACCTGCTGGCAGCACTCCTCCTACTGCAGCCCAGGAAGAAGCTGGCCTTCTGTGTGGCAAATGCACAGTGGTGGCTCATGCTCAACCTAGTGTCCAGAAGGACCCCCAGGGCCATTTGTTCAAAGCTGCTGTCCACTTCCAATTATTAAATTTCATGAGGTGCTGTCAACCCATTTCTCCAGTTTATCAAGCTCCCTTTGGATGGCAGCACAAACCTTTGGTGTATCAGCCACACCTCCCAGTTCTGTGTCATCAGCAAAATTGCTGAGGCTACACTCTGCCCCATTCTCTAGATAATTAACAGAGACACTGAAGTTAGTATTATCTAGTATTGACCTCTGGGGCACCAAACTAGCTACTGGCCTCCAAGTAGACTTTATATTGCTGGTCAAAATGTGCTGAATTCAGCTGTTTTTTTCATTCTTAATTGACCTCACTATCTGCTCATCCAGCCCATACTTCGTCATTGTCTCTGTGAGGGTATTACTGTGGACCGGGTCAAAAGCCATATGCAAGTCTAGGTAGGCAATACCTGCCACCGTACCCTCATCTACCAAGCCTCTCATTTCACCATATAAATTTTTCAGGTTGGTCAAGCCTGACTCTCCCTTGGTGAATCCATGCTGACTGTTCCTGGCATTTTTTTTTGTCAGTGAACTGCCTGAAAATGGTTTCCAGGTTTAGCTGCTCCATCACCTTCCCAGGGGTGGAGGTAAGACCTGATGGGCCTGTAACACAAAACTTTTTGCCTGGTCTCAGGAAGACCTGAAGGGAGGTCTTACTAATTCAGACCAAGGCAAAGAAGACATTCAGTAGCTCAGCCTTTTCCATGTCCTCCTTCACCAGGACCCTTGTCACACCCAGTGGCGGGTCCACATTTTCTTTAGTTTTTGTTTACTTGTTGATACACTTACACAGAGTATTGATTTTGACACCCTTCACCAGATTCTGTTTCTGGGCTTTGATTTTCCTACATGCATCTCTGCATGCTTACACAGTGTATCTGTCAGTATTCCCCCTACCTGTCCCAGTTCCCACCTTTCATATACTCCCTTTTCATGTCTGAGTTTTGGCAAGAGTGCCTTGTTCATCCATGCAGCCCCCTGGCATTTTAGTCTGACTTCCTGCCTGTTGGGATGGACAGCTCTTGAGCTTGCAGAATATGATCCTTGAATATGAAAATTATTGCAGAGAATGATCATATTCAATAGAATGAAAAAAAGTACTTCTACTGAGAGTATAAAATACTTGGCAGTGGCAGTTACATTTTTTTGGTCGTATTTTTGGGTAACAGAAAATGTTTTTTTTTATTCTTGCTTGTCTTAGTTTAAAGTTAACTTTTCAGTAGTAAGTAATTAACTTCTTTGTGGACACCATGCACATTTAGAAAGTGTGGTGAATGTCCACTGTACATGAGGGAATCAATAGACTGAAAAGTTGACAGTCTTTGTGCATGTCCATTATTATTTTGTTCTTACTGTCACAATTTATGTTTCAGTGATATTATTGGTGTGTGTGTGTTTAGAACAAAGAGAGGAATCTGGCAGAATAAAGGCTACAAGGCCTGGACTAGCAGCATAGAGATGAAAACCTGATGCTTTTTTTGTTTTGTTCATGGTTGCATTTTAAGTGGAACATGTATTCCAGAGTCAAAAGAAGGGAAAAGGAAATACTGCAAGTGAACATGTTATCAAGGCCCATAGAGGGTAGTACAAGAACGATGAGAAGGAAAGTAGAGTATGTCTGGTCAGGCTAAGCCAGCTGTTATTCACTAAGAGTGAAAAAAATGGACATTTATGGAGTACAGGTGGGAACATGAAAAGTATTCAGGTACATAAAATTCAAGAAGGAAAACACTGATATTAGAAAAGACAAGGAGGCATGTTAGAGCTAGAAAACAAGGGAGAAAAGACAAAAACATGTTACAGAGAAGAAGTCTTATGATGACATAGGTAAAGCAATAAGTAAATAATACAGTGCACAAATACCAATCTCAACCCCACCAAAAAGCAGAAATTTCCTGCTTAATACAATAATGAGAAAAAAAAAAAAAAAGTTGTGGTTTGGGTTTTCTGAGTTGCTTTTTCCCCCCACAAGCTATCTTTTATTATGGAAAAACAGATACACCATCATTTGTCCAGACTATTTGCATGTCATGAAATAGAGCATTTGGCAGCCAAAGTAGGCTTTTTGCCTAAAGGGTCAACAAGCCAACGCATTCCACAAAAGCAGAAAGAGAAGGAGATGTGAACAAGATGAAGAAGGAACAAAAGAAAAAGTCAGCTTAGAGAGGAATACCATTACATGATAGAAATGCTGTTCTCACAAAAGCAATTATCTTTTCCTCCCAAGTTACAAATAATATGAAATCAGACCAGTGTGGAGCTAGGAATAATTAAACCTATCCAAAAATGAAGTATTAATATATGCACAACTAAAAAGAAAGATGCCTTTTAACTCTATCTTCCTACAGTGATATTCAGATATATGATATGAAGATGATTCTCACATTTATTGTGTACTTGACACTCACCAGTTTTTGCTTGTGTAGTTTTTACAGCCTCTATAAGTCTGACTTTTAGTGAAAAACAATTGAATGAGTTACAGTGGACATCCATATGGTAGAGATTTACACTGGTTTGTGATATGTGAACAGATAGTTTTACTGTTGGCAAGGCTACAGTTCTGTTTTCACAAACTGTTAAGGTAATTAGCTGATTAACACAATGTCTGTGCAAGTACTTCAGGTGTTTGGTAATACCACTGGTGTAGTTAATGAGTGAATATATGAAACTACATTTTTGCACTAAAATAGTACATTGAAAAAGACTTGGTCCAGCAGTGACATAACAAGAAAGGGTTTATAATTAAGACAATGTGGTTGAAAACACAGTTGTTTGATGATCACTTTAATCAGAAAATATCTGATTCAAGTCATTTATGATCTAGACTGTCTTAACAGCCGTTAGTCTAGAAATGCCACTTTGGTTTGCTACCTTTCAGTGATAGCAGTTTGCTGAAGTTATTTATCGTCGGTGTACTAACTTTTCCTGTTTCTTGAAACCTTCAGAATTTATTTGTGTTACTGCAGAAAAGCAAATAAAACATTTCTTATTTTGTCTTTCAGGGAAATCTTGAAGAGTCTTACACTTTTAAACCTCCAGCCACTGATGGTTCTGTGAAGACATTGCAGTGAGGTGGTAAGTTGGTGTAGATCTCTTGCTTTAATCAGCTAAATTGTCATTTCAGATTTAAATGCTAAAACAATATCCTTCAGTGTTTTGACTGTGTGACAAAACTTGAGAAAGGTTTTCTTGGCTTTCTTGGCAAATTCCCAAAATTGTAAGTCTGTGACTGATTTTGTATGTAGGAATTCTGAGTCACAGAGGCATTAGATTTGTTCTGTATTTACAGAGCATCTTTGTAACATATGAACAGACCAGTTGATTCATACATGCTCAGTGCCTATTTTCCAGAAATTCTAGGTTCCTATACATCTGGAAATCTAGGTGAGTATTGTAGTTTGGTAGAGCATGAGTCATTCAGGATTTTTTGGTATTTTCAGCTTCTCAGATTTCAGTCATCTATTTGTCAACTACTTGTCAGCCTTTTTCCAGAATTTTCCCTTCCTCCTCCCACGCCAGTATGACACATCTCTAAAGGCTTTCTTTTTGTGACTACATGGAGGGCTGATAGATATAGGAGGTCACTGTCCTGTCAATGTTCCCTTGATAAGCAACTTTATGAAGCTCTAAAAAATTACATCATGATTTCTGTTGATTGTAGCAACACTCTGGGAAATCCTATGTAACAGTCCCTGGCTAAAAATTTGTGTCTGAAATAAGTTTATTTTTAATTTTTTATTTTAGACCCTAACAGAGACAACATGAGGGGTGATCACATATTTTCAGGTGTTAGAACAGTTCTGAGTAATGAAGGTTCCAACAACTGTAAGTCACAGTTCAGAAAATCATGACTGGTGGCTCTCAGTATTTCTGACCTCCAGCTGCTTGGGCAGTCACCCTTAATCCTTTAATAAAACACACTCACTCTTTTTCGTTGTTGTTGAGTTTGATCTTTTTTTTGTTATATACTGAAAGTTTATGTTAGTGATGGAACTTGAATGCTAAGCAATACAAATCTTCATCTTTCAATGAGAATTCATATGGCTTTGTTAAGCTAGATACCATTTTGTGATATTTTTTCCATATTTCTATCCATCCATTAATAAAACTAGAACAGGTTTATAACTGCAATTATACATCCATGTTGTATGAAAAAGATTAAAGTTCCAGAATTTAATGAGTACAAGAAAACTTTTCAAAATACTAGGTACTGAGAAAAATAAAGTGGTATGTTACTTCATTTTCTATGGGAATAGAAATGGTCATTGTTTGACGTACATCAATTGTACAGATAGGACCATGAATGTGGCATAGATTCTTATGTTTTGCTTTGTTCTATTAGTTTTGATACATGGAGAATTTACAAAGTAAACAGGCTAAATTATTTCTGACTTTCATATTTAATGATAACCCAGTCACGAGTTTGTTGCTTTTTAAACCAGGCAGCTATTTGTTCTGACCAGTCTTCTGAATGACTTTTTCTTTGTGATATCATTATAGTGTCACCCACTACATCTTGGTCTAAAACCAGAACTGATTTCACACAAGCAGTGTCTATTTCAGTGAATACTAACAATAACCTTCCATTTTGATAGAAAGTTTCCTTTTGAAGGATTTTTTTCTTGCCTTTGCAAATCAGTAACAAAGTGTGATCTAAATCATGCCATTTGGTGATACTTTTATTAAATTGTTTAGCTAAACTATAAGTTACTTTTATTGGAAGTAATAAAATTATCCTCTTGTCTTGATTATTCTTACTGTAAAAGTATAAGTAGTTTCCATGCAGTAATGCATTTTACCCAAATTAGTAAACACGTTCTCAGAACGAATTCACATGTCGAAGGTAAGGTAAAATCTGATAAGTACAAATGAAATTTATTTCTGCTTTCTCTTACAGTAGTGTATTTTTTAATTAAATATGAAGTTAGTATTAAGATTTATATTTCACTGTTAAAGAAGCCTTGATTCACTGCAGTTAGATTGCTGACATTTTTTTAAGATTACAGATCTTCAATATAAGGACTTATTATTTCCTAGGCTGAAATCTGGTCACCTTGTTAAACGTAAGACATTTCCTTGAAGGAATCAGTAGTAATAACATGCCAATAGCCAATAAAAGAATGAGAAAAAAAAAAAAAGGGCCCAAATTTTTATTAAAGTTTGAGTTGTTTAAGACTTCTGTCAGTTTTATAATTCTGGATCTATATCAGATGTACAATGAAGTACAATTTTCAACTTCCATACATTTTCTATTTCAGAATTTACATAAATAATAAATCCAAATTTTGCAAACTTTATCTGTTGCAGAAAATACTTTAGCAAAATTTCATAATAATAATAATAAAAAAAAAACCTATTCAAAGTTGAATAGAGGTTGCTTCTGTTATATATCAACTTCTTTTAACTACAAATTCAGTGTTTTGTTTTTCTCTGCTTGCTGAGCATATTTTCAGCCCTGAAAATGTCAACATACAAATTTTAAGAGTGAAATTTTGGTAGTGCAAAATGTAAAGTGTTTTGTTTAGACTTCACTGTGTCTCAGATTTAATGTGCAAACCTGGGTGAACAGGGATATGTCTGTGGCACTTTCAATGATAATTAAGATACATCCAAGATGAGACAATAGGTTTTGTATTGTTCTATTCATGCATTATGGTTTATTGAAAACATGGAAAGTGTACATATTGGCAAATAAGAGGCAATATTTTACTTTTTGTGACCACAGAGTTAAGGGAGGCAATTAATAAAGCTTTTTTTATGACCTTCATACTATTAATAGGAATACATAAATATTGATATCATATATTCAAACTCTTAGCACTAATTGTCTGTTCAATAGCTTGGCAAACTAAACTTAGAATATTACAGCTTTAACCTCCAGGCCATATTTTTGAAGCTAGTTTAGACTGGTTGAGTTTGATCGTCCTTTTAGCTTGACAGTTATTTGGTTCCCTGAAATGTGATGGTAGAGTGAGTTCAAATTCTGAGGATAAAGAACCACATTATAAAAAAATTGCATGTTATGACAATAGTTTACATCTTGCAGAAAGGTCAAAGCCCAGATGTCTATGCAGAGTCAGCTGTACCTCAAATCAAAAAGCAGGTGATGGGGTACCCTGTGAAAAAGTGAACTTTTTTTCACCCACTGGGCAGTATTGCAGTTGTTAAAAGATTCTAGTCCATTTAGCTACTTACCATAAGTACAAAATTCCCTTTACCACTTAATCAAGTTTAAAATTAGGGATGAAAAGTACCTCTTTCTTTTGATAAAATCTATATTGTTCCTAAAAATACCTTTGCAGAAAGTGAGAAGAAGCAACCATTTCTACTGAAGGAATAGTGATTAGGAAACTATTCTTAATGGAACAGCATAAAATCGTGGTATAGCACAGCAACATTATTAATAAAAATATTTTTGTCCCCCAAATCAGGGATGCTTCAAGTAACTTAATTCTTCTGGAATTCTGTCATTGGGTGGATAGAAACCTGAATCAAGCAGATCTTCATAGAATAATCAATCATTTTGAAAATGCATCTGTTGGGAGTATCCGAGTTTTTCCTACCTAATGATCTATTACATATGATTTTCAATAAAATAAAATTGAAACCATTCTTAATCTGTTGTTTGTTTGTTTTCCAAAATAAACATTGATATTTCTCCCAAATGAGCAGCAGCTGAGGGAACTGGGGTTGTTTAGTCTGGAGATGAGGACGCTCAGGGGGAACCTTGTTGCTCTCTACAGCTACCTGTAAGGAGTTTATACGCAAGTGGAGGTAGGTTTCTTCTCCCTGATAACAAGTGACATACAAGAGGAAACCGCCTCAAGCTATGCCAGAGGAGGTTTAGATTGGATATTAGGAACAATTTCTTCACTGAAAGGGTTGTCAAGCAATGGAACAGCCTTCCCAGGGAGGTGATGGAATCACCATCCTTGGCAGTGTCTAAAAACACATAGATGCAGTGCTTAGGGACTTGATTTAGTGATGGACTTGGGAGTCCTGGATTAATGGTTGGACTTGATGATTTCAAAGGTCTTTTCCAACCTAACGATTCTATGATTCAAATATGCAACACACAGCAAGCAAAAGTGGAAGGAAACATGTAAAACAATCCAGTGTTTCTCAGTAGCTGTGTGCTGATCATAGCAGATGAGTTACAAGGGGTAATCTATAGAGTTACAAAACAGAGAAGACTTTAATATAATCTGAAAGGAAGATGTTGCTTCTCTACAAGTGTATTTTTACCTTTCACTCCCAGGTAATTCTGAACTCATGCAAGACAGGTTCTGTGAGCTAATTGTGGCATTTTCTATTGCGTTGTAAATAAATGTATTGAGAACCAGAAGTTTTTGAAAACATTTTCAAGGTGACCTGTTGTTAAACATATATGTCAATCATTTCATGTAAATATCTCATGTATATTTTATAAGCACATGTTCCAAAACAAGTGAATGTATTCACCAGTTTTCTTAAATGTTAGAATCACTTAAAGAAAAGTATTCCACGAAGGTAATTTTAGGACCTTGTACAGTTTTGAGAGACTTTATTGCCAGGTGAGCAGTGTCTACACCTGAAAATTAATTAATTATTCACAGAAAGCATCTTTTTATCTGAGTCATGACGTGTTGTGCAGAACTGACCAAACTTTGAAGCGGAAAAGCTTATTCTCCCTCAGTGTATTTTTGATAGAGAACATCATACTTTAGAAACATTTACAAATGAAACACTAACTTTCCAAAATGTTTTTTCTTAATAAACTTGAATGGTTTTCTGTTCTTGTTGTAATATGTTCATATCTATAATATATTATAATTCTTACCTTAGTGGTACTTATTGTATTGTCTGAGAGTAGCAGTGATTACATGTAGTTGGGTGTAAAATCAGCATCCTTCTAAAGAAAATTTAATAATGGATAATCTATTTCCTTTTTACAAAATAGTACAGTTGACCTTAGTAAAAATAGCCTTTAAGTGTAAATCTAAGACTAATTAATTACCATGTGATCTAGAATGGTGACAACCACTCCATAATAGACAGGGGCTGAAGATCTGTTGTTCTTCATGCAAGTTACAAGACAGGGTATCAGGCTTCTGAAGACAGGACATCCAAAATGATTTATTTTTTTTTTTCATTTATCATTTCCATTTTGAATTCAAATGCACTTTCACTAGTTTTCAATACTCAGCATTGTTCTTTTGATTCTTCAAAACATTGCAACTACTGAGTTACCTACTCTTAAGTAGTTAACAAGATTGTGCAGTCACCCATGTTTCTTTTTTATTATTTCCTGGTCAGATCCTGGATGACAATTGACTTCCTTTCCAAAACCAAATGTTACTAAATAATAATTTGGATTGACTGTATTCTACATGGAGATGCGGACTTTAAAGGAAGCTGTTCCATAGTAGAAAAATATGAAAACTTTGTTCAGTGTTACTGCAGTTGTTGAACTTAGACTTTGTTTCAAAGATTTAAGTATTAGAATACTGTAGCATATACAATTCCAAAATGTTACACTGCAAAATACTGTGTATTATTTCTTTTCTCTTTGTCTTAGGGAGTCTTTGATAAATTTAATCAACTTTTCTGTTTTATAAACCACTCAAGACATATTTAAGACTACCATATATTTTACTTATTATTTCATTAAACATGAGCACTAAAGTTGAGTGATCCAGCAGCTGACAGCAAGTATAGATTAAAAGAGTACCTCAGGTTTGACTTTTTTTTCTGAAGTCCCATACAAAAAAGCTGTGCTTAGTATTTTAACAATCGACTTAACATTCAAGATTCCCAAACAGCAAAAATCCTTTTCTCCATTTGTTTTTTTCTTTCAACATCCTATGATGTTATAAATAACTGTATTTAGTTTCTCTAGTTTGGCTGATTCATGGTTGCATCTCTGATCTCCTACAGTAATACGGATGACAGCTTATAAGTAAAAAAATGCCCTTTTCCTTGCTTAAAACTAGGAAGGTAACTGTTACAAGGCTGCTAAAGTACATCTGAACCCCCTGAAGATTAACTATACTGACATTCTACTAGAAATGATGAGGTGAATAGTGGATTTGTCTTGTTTCAAGTGTTTTCAGGTGAAAATAATATCAATTACCTGGCCAAAGCATTTATTAAAAATTTATCTGCACACACTTTGAGCTTTACTGTCTCTGTTTAGGGTAAATGGAAATATGTTTATGATAAGCAACGTACTGTCATGTAGAAAGAAGGGATTTGTATGAAGTGTGTCAGTGTGTTGTACTGCATGGCTTGGGTGATGAATTACACAGTCATAGTGTAAAGCAAGCCCTTAATAGGTTGACATTATACCATCATGACATTTAGCTTTCTGCACAGTTTTTAAATATATGTAGTTTCCTAATTTTTATTATACATTCATTATTGGTAGAGATCTTTGAAAATACCTGTACAGTAGATACTGTTTTATTATAGAGACTGTAATGCAAGATACACTGTGGAAACATATTGGATAAGTATTCTTTTTAATTCTGAATTTCTTAAAAACCTTTAAAAGTATCCCATTAATCTAAAAATCTTGCATACCTCCTGCCTTAAAAAGTCCTCTGACAAATTGCTTATGTCCATGAGCAGCACAAGATCATCTCAGGTATGCTGTTATTTTACTAATTTGTGCACTAGCTGGGGGGCGGGGGGTGGGGAGGGGTGGGGGGGTAGGGGGGGGGAGTGGCGGGAAGCAGCAGATTTCTTGGATAATTAAAGAAAAATCTCTTTTCATGCATAAAATTTTGTTTTATAATCAATAGCATATCATCCTATGTCCCTGAAGTACAAAGTTTTCTACTTAAATTAGGGAAAATTGCATATTAAGAGTTATTAATAACACTGATGACAGTTCTAAAACTGGACTACAATAGCTTTTGTTTGATGATTTTTTTTACATAAGTTGAAATGTGGTTTTCTAAGTTATTGCAAATGTTAAGCAAAACACATGATTTTTAATTTCAGAAACATTAGAGATCAACAATTTCAGATGTACATTTCTGTTATAAAATCGTTGTCTATTGTTTCTCACTTTATATAATTCATTCATCTAGACTAGTACAACCATTACACTGCTTCCTTGAAAGTAGGCTGATTGGTAGTTAGTTGTTTTTTTTTTTATATATACCTACATACATATGTATATATTAGATGTTCCCAATAGTATACAGTGCTTTTCTGTCTGAGTAACCTGATATAAACTATCATTAAGTTCCAAACTGAAGAACTCCAGTAATAACAATAGGAATAAGAATCATGTCTAGAAAACCACGTCTAATCCTGAATTAATTTTGGTGTGTAAGTTATAGGGATAATCTCACATGCATTCAATTGCTTAGGTTAGTAAGAAGCGTGCTTTCCTCAAAGAGATGATGTAGAACACGTGAAGCATTTCCTTTAGTTCTATGACAAACAAATTAGGCAGAACACCATTAATAGAAAAAGAACTACAGAAAGGTTACTCAGATACAGAGGAAGAAATAGTATGTTTGAAAGGAACTGCTGTTTCTTCCCCAAAAATTCTTTTTTTAAGACTAGAAGCTAGTGACACATTTCATGAATCCTCTCTTTGTCATACGATTTAATGACACTAAGATACTTTAAAAACAAACAAGCAAGCAAACAAAGCTCAAGAGTTCCCTCCTCACAATATCAGTGCAAAATTACTGTTTTTTCTAATATTAAGAGATAAGAACTAAATTATTTGGAAATAAATTTTATTTTTTCATACTTTTTTTTTCTTCTACATAAATTTAGCATTCTGGTTGCCTAATCCCATTTTAATTAGAGCGTTTCAGGGTAACTTTTATCTTTTTAAAATAATTACAGATGTTACTTCTACAGTGCACTGCACAAAGAACAAGCCTGTGCACAAAGAAGAAGCCTGTATTTGTCTGGAGCTTTTCTGGGCTGGTGAGCAGCAGTCAGCATTTGCAGAATTTGAGCCTGAATTTTCAAGTAATTTTTTTGATGATATTATGAAGCTCTGGCTAAGGAAAATATACAGTATTTAGTCATTATTTACGCACATCATCTGAGGTACAACAAGGTAAAACTTGCATATTTTTCCAGTAAATGACAAAAATATGTTGCAAGTTCTGCTAATTCAGAAATGTATTTCTAAAGAAACTGAGTATTACAAATCCCCTATTGCGATGTTCACTTTGTGCTATTGTAGGTGACTTTGTTCTACTCCCACTCTTCTTTGCCTGCTTAAATATTTATCTGAGGTAATAACAATAATTATAAAATGTAAGTCAGCAGCTGTTAGCACACATATTTTTGTTGCTGACAAATTCAATTAAAGACATTGCTAGCTAAACCAATCAAATAATAGGTAGCTCAGAAAAGGTCAACTCTGAATTATTGTTTCCCATAATAATTTCCCAAACCATTAAGTCTGTAAAATTCATTTGAAACTGAAGATCATAAAAGTAAATTATGGAAAATGCCTTGCTATTTTGTGGGTATTCTAGAGCATAAAGCTGTGTGTCTCCCATGCATAATGTTCCTGCTAACATTGTCCAGGCTGTGGTGCAGCTACAAATAGGCTTTAGCAGTATTTTCATTGTAAATGCCTCTTTCCAGGAATGCCAACTATAGTCAGAAAACTTTTATTTACCCCCATGAGTACAAACACAACATCTTTTCTTTTTTTTAATCTTTTTTGTTTGTTTGTTTTGTTTTGAACTGTTTTGGGCTATTTATGAATGACAAGACAGAAGGCTTGACACACAGTAACAAGTACACTTACTATTATAACAGCACTAGAATTTGAATTTCCTTAATTCAAAAAGGGAATAATGTTTCCAAAGTTCCAGTGTGAGTTTGAACTTTGTAATGAATAAAAATGCAAATAGTTATTACCCCCCCAAAAAAACCTAGGAGACCTTAAGACTAAATAGGATGAAGTTATTTATACAGCTACATTAAACTATTAGTTACTTTCTGATCAAGGCCTGTTAAAAGTAGTATTTGCCACCAATTCCACACGACTAAGGTTTTCATAGTTCTTCATTTGACTCTTCTACCAATTGTAAAAACTTCTGGAAGTCAGAAAGAAGCCTAAACTGAGTAGCTGCAGAAGGTAGGGGATTTAATGTGATCACAGTTGTTTTTTGAACAAAGTGGTTTGTCAGAGAATGCTGGTTTAAAAGAGAGTAAGGCTTTTAATGATAACAACAGCAACTACTACAACAACAAAAGTTGGTAAAAACAAGTGAAAAAAGAGGGAGAAATCAATACACATCCAGGGATTCTAAGGGAAAAAACCTACTAAGCACCAGAGGTTAGGCTGGTAGACACCCTAAATAGTTGTAATAATCATTCATCTGCAGTTAAAATGCCTTTCTTCACGATATTGCACACGGATAAATTGAATATGTGTCTGTTGAAATACCTCATGGAGAACTCATATGCCCTAAATAAAAAAAAATTACATCAGATCTTATTCAACCCATAAATAGCTTTTAGGAAAAAAAAAGAAAAAAAAAATCCTATGGAATCAACAGGTGCTGCCAAAACAATTTTCACTGCCTCTGCTTCTACACCAATATGCAAATACATGATTTACAATTACTCCAGAATAATAGTTTAACTTGCATTAGCCAAAACATCTTCACACTCCAGTTCATTAAAGTGAAGAGCAGTGTAATTCTATGGCCTTTTTCAAGGAAGGCAGATCTCCATACTG
Source organism: Falco rusticolus (assembly GCF_015220075.1). Classification (NCBI taxonomy): domain Eukaryota; kingdom Metazoa; phylum Chordata; class Aves; order Falconiformes; family Falconidae; genus Falco; species Falco rusticolus. The sequence goes on from NC_051210.1 coordinate 52,217,342, forward strand.
TTTTAACAGACTTAGGTGGTACTATTTTGCTTATCCCTGGCTGCAGCTTCCTTTATAAAAGCTTCATTTTAGATGAAAAAGCTTATTCAGATTTTTTTTTTTTTTAATACAATGCAACACTGTTGATTGATAGGTATCTGAAAGGGAATAGAAGTTACTGGCAAATGAAACCATCATGTACTCAAATAATAGAACACTGAGAGATATTTTATATGCATTTTTTCAGTTTATAACTGGAATTTCAGTCTTAATTTTTATCCTGAGTAGTTGTAATTTTGTTACTTCCTTTATAAACAGAAGTAAGGTCTTCACAAAATTACAGCACTGTCAAACTTTTAACTACAAGTTTTCAGGTTTTTTTTTTTTTTTTCCTGTTCTGTAAGCATTATTTTCTTCCTGAATTGTAGTTACAAGTTAGGTTTACCTAGAAAAGTGATTGCTTAGAATTCTTTTTCTGATAGGAAACTAGAAACATTTTGATTTGGGACTGAAAAAAAAGGGCTTTTATTGTCTTCTTAATCTTTACTAATGGATAGATATTGACAACTTCTTTTGAAAATGTAAATGATCAGCTGTGGGTTTCTAACTTGCAATTAATTTAGGTGAGAGAATTACAATTAAAACATACATTTTAATGTACAAAGCTGAGAAACTGCACTCTCATATTCAGACTATTTCATTGCCAGGGACACATTTGTGTGTGAATTAAAATAATTGTGTGTTTTGAATAAAACTCAATATTCAAAGTTTAGGTAAACTGTGGACAGGAATAAAAAATTCAGTTTATTCAATACACACAAAATCCTTTTGAAGAATGTTTTTACTTATACAAATGAAAGTTGTATAGAATAGGTAAGTAACTTTTTTTTCTGAGACTGATTCACACAAATTGATAGGAAACTTTTTGATTTTAATGGGAATGGGTGGACATCTGTCAAGATAGTCTTGAGAAGTTACTTTCTCCAATTTTTAATGGAAAAACTATTTGAATATATTATTTAATACAAAAATTAATGTAACAAATAATAATATTCCTGATATACTTCAAAAATTTCCACTAAAAAAAGCTTAAAAACATTAATCTACAAAGGAAATAATCTAAAGTGATACAAAAGGTGTTACTAGCATAATTCGTATCTGTGTTACTGTTCATAATTTAAATGTCCTTTTGGCTTTAACTAAAAGCATAAGTAACTTGAAAGCAAGAAAACCAGTGCACAGTTAGAAACTGTATAGTTCACACCTTCATACTGGCCAGGGTAATAGAACATTCCATTTCCATTAGGTTTACAGCTATAGAAAAAATAAATATTCAGAGTGATTACAGCTGTTGTTCTGCTGGGTTCCTTGGACTACAGAATTTTCTGGTATGGCTTGAGCACTTGCCAAATTTGTATATGATCTCCCAACATACAGCGGTAGACCATAAGCCTAGACAGAACTATAGCTATTGTTCCACATAATCTACATATATTGGGAAAGAGTGAAAAAAACATGCCAGCTGTGTGTTTGCAGGTCAGTCATCAGCTTCAAAGGAAATACAGCTAGCTGGGGAGGGAAAAATAGATCAAAATGGTGCTTTGGGTTTGATAGTTACATGTGGCTGGTTCAGGCAGATGTTGTACCTGATAAATGGAGATGAGTATTTTAAAATTCTGAAATAATCTAGAGACTTCACCATTGATAGAATTGTCTGTATCCTAAATACACATTACAAAGGGATTACTACTGAAGTGTGTTGTTTTCTACTACAAACCAGGGCGTTGTAGAGGAATATAAAGAAAGAGAAAATGTTTCCTAGAAACGCCCATCAGTGTTGTGTAAAAATTAAATGTTCTGAACTTTAAGATATCAACATTTAGAACTGGGGCTTTTTAAACTGGAAGGACAATTATCATGTTTCTTACTATATTGCTTCCTCTTACACCATTTCTTCTCATCCACAGGGCTCAGGATAACTCCACAGCATAACACCACCTGGGTCCCTATGCCCTGACTATTCCCCCCAGAACTGTGTAGTCACAACAGCTATCCTTAGGTTGCCCCTTGTAGTATAATTGCTGCCAACATGGAAGAACAGTAGGGGCTAATAGAGGGTCAGGCAAACTTTGGCTGTTTCTCCTCAACATCCTGGATCTGAGCCTCCATCGAGCAGCTACCTTCCCTAGATGACAAGTCAAGTCAGCACTTGAGTGCCTCCATCCCCCACAGCAGAGAGTGACTCACAAGTATCACTGGCTGTTTCCTTTTGGTGGTCTTGTATGGGTCAGGGTCAGACATCCTGGATGCTTCACTTGAAAGTAAACTGTAGTAATGGGTGTTTAAAAGTTGATCAGTTTCAAGGATACCACAATCAAAAAGGAATTTGGAAAAACTTGGTGTTTGCAGTGTATTTGGTGTTTACCTTTTCCTCAAACATATGAACCTACACAGAGGCAAGCTGTTGAGGCAGAAATCCTATATATATATATAAATTAAAAAAAGAAATTTAAAAAGACACAGTAAATTAAGCTAGCTGCCTAGAAGGTTCTTTGCTTTGAAAGATACAGTGGGCAATATAAAAGAGAGCCATACTGTTTATGGAAGCCACTAATCTTCTACTTCTATCCTGGTATTAGAGCACAATTCCTTTTTTTAATTTGTGTGAATAAGTAGGATTATAGTCTTTTCCTGAGTCGGTATTGGGTGGAGGGAGGTTTTTCTCAAGTGAGAGACACATACAAAGTTACCATGTGAAATGTCATTAAAGAATTTTTAGGTCATTAATACTAGTGATCAGAAATATTTGTTCATCAGAACAGGATTTCCTTAAGAATTTAGGGAGAGAGTTTGAGACAACTTAAGAAAGAAAGAAATCTTTTTAATGTAATAGGAAGATCAAAAATTCTAAAATGTGGAAGAAGATGCACTAGCATACAGGGAAAGTGGAAGAGGGACATAGACATCATCATAACAGTAGCTCTAAAAGAAAGTGGAATGATACTTGAGTTTTTTGTATGTGTGAAGTGCCAATGACCTTCCTAGTATCCTTTTTTTATTCTCCTGTTCAGGAAAAACAAAATGAGGTATAATACAGTCTTATAATTGAATAAGAAGAACTAAATGAAATTATTTACAGAACACTTAAATCCAACATCCGTGTACATAAACTTGCCAGGTAATGTACATGGCACAGACAGCAAAGTAAGCACAGTGCAACACACTCTACTGTAAGAAAGGAATGAAATTAAAATTGCCTAGAACAGCTCCTCTTTTCAGTCCAGTGAAAAGCTTCTGCCTTCAGGACAAGAAGCTCTTGGCTTTTAAATTTGTTGCTGTAGTTGGTAACTCTTGATTTGCCCGAAGATGGTAACTGCTAATTATCTGCTTTTGATTGAAACATTTTCCTACTGATTTGGCAGCTGCCACAAAATTTCATTTGGCTAGACTCCCAGGCATTAAAATATGGGTTTGACCAATGAGATTGAAACCCCTCCATATGTCCATGTTGTATGCACAATTTTTATCACTTTTAACACAGCACATTTCATATCTGTGTTGCATTAAATGCAAGTAAGCAATTTCACTGAAATCAATCCAGGTAAGGTACTTCCTAGTATTATTAAGATCTATTATTGACAGCTTCTGGGCTGTGTGGATTATTTCATTCTAATAAACTCAGTGTCACATGTGATGGCTGTTGCTCTCAATTTGTTATTGGTAATTACATCTTAGGGGTACTGGAATCCTTTCTGAGAACATGTCATATGTGTGTCCTCAAAAGAATGGAGACTGGTTGTTTTAAGGGATCCCTTCTCTTTCGCACTAAAGTTATATTTTGCAACCGTTCCTAAAGAGGAAGCCACATCATCTTTTCAGACATTGTGTCCCCTTAAACTTTTATTTAGTCAAACAAATACCTCAGTCAATATACAGATTACAGTAATGTTTCTAAGACAAATTAATATATAAAATAATGCAAAGATACTTGCAGAAGTAGTACATACCCTTCTTTCTTCTACCTGAAGGTATTATCCCTTTATGGAGATATTATGAATTAGGTTACAACTTTGTAAAGAGTATGTGCTGGGAAAGCCATAATTTATACCTCACAAATAGCTGTTCATCTTGCATTAAAACAGTTTCCTCAGAGTCCCCTTTGCTTCTGCAACCTTTATTCTTTGCCTAAGAACTACCCCCCTGTTGTGACTTGAACAGTATCTGAAAGGAGCACACCATATATCCAATGTTACAGCTGCTTTTTTTATCACTGCTGTTTATGTGTGTGTGTGTGTGTGTGTGTGTGTGTGTGTATGCACTGCCTTATTCATCTCTTGCAGATAGTTACAGGAATGTATAATAGAATAACTCAGTGCAACATGGCTCTTTTAAAATGATTTAGTTTCTTACAGACTTTATGTTTTTACTTGATGGAATCAGGTTCAGATCAGAAAAATTACTATTGTAAATCTTAACTGTTTATATCTATTGAAATTTATCTCTCTCTCTCACACACACACACACACACACAAACACATGTGCTATAATTCCTACTACGACAGACTTTGTTTCTCACTGTTCATCTTTGTAGGTATTTCCATGCTGGACAAAGCCATTGATTTGAACAGGTTTACTGTGATGTAAAACTGATTAATTAGGATAGAGATTGAGGTTATAATCACCAGAAAAAAGGTTTTGTTTTGCTATTAAACAGATATTATTACTATTATCAATCAAAACCAATAAGGAAAAGTATCTTATTTTTCACTAGCTGGCTGGTTTACTTCTGTGTGTGTTACCTGATGTAAAAAAATCAATTTAATAATATACTATTGTTTTGAAACTCATAGTTGTCAGTAACGATTTTTAAAAAATTATATTTGTTTATGAAGAAAAAAAAATACAAGGGAAAATATCATAAAATGCTTCTGATAAGACATATCTGGCCCTGCTTAGCTAGAAATATTGTGTGCAGGGAAGACTTGTAAGTACAATTCAAATGCATTTAAACCGGAAAAAGAAACTGAAACAGGTATAAAGGAAATATAACTATTTGTATTGTAGCTGGAGATAAATCTTTATTTTACAATCTCAGATTCAAAGTTTTCATTTTCCTTATTTTTTTTATCCTATACGTTTTCAGATACTAAGCAAGAAAATGTATGTTAATGTCCTGAATGATCCCCATCATTCACAGATTGCAAATTGTTTCTGGCAGTAGCGGATGTTAGAGACAATTGTTTACAGAAAATTAAAAGCGACAACAGGAGGATAGCTAGTGTCAATAAGCCAACTCTGCCAAGGCAGTTTTCCTCAATGTACTATGAAATTATCCAGTTCCTTTGAATTACACACTAATGCAGACTATGTCTTTGAGTAGCATGAATGAGCAGAAGGCATTGATTAAATTTCTTTCAGGTAATTTGCATTTAAAAAAATTGATTATACTGTTGCTATGTGTCTAGATACCTGTCACAAACGGAGTGGTTTAGGTCAAATCACTTAAAGAATTTCCATCAAAGGTATGAGTGAAATAATATTTGAGTTTTTAGTAATGTGAGTGCACAAAGTTTGATGTCAAAGTTCACTTTGTTACTTACTAAATGGGTTAAATGCACAGAGCTAAATTAAAACTCGAGTCAGAATAGAGTTTAAAATTATTTTTACAGATTAAAGACATAAGAGGCTAATGGAGACCCTGCTGTTGAGTCATGAGGTTTAGAGTGGACCCCCTTGCTTTCCAAACTCTCAATAGAGTTTAGCTATGGCTAGATCCAAACTTAGTCTCAGACTTGGTCAATTGATGAGATCTGAAGAAATACAAAGAGTAAGGGGAATTCTACTATTGAATCATGAGGTTCAGAATAGACTCCCTTGCTTTCTAAATTGTCAATAGATTGTGGGTGCGGCGAGGTCCAATCTTAGTTTTGGACTGGGACAACAACTTATATCTAAAGGGGCAGGAGAGAGAGAGAGGCAGTTTGTTCACAGTTCAAGATTAGTCATAGGAATTTAGCAGCATTTAATTTATGGTTATTTTCAACATCTACAAAGTGAATGAATGTAATTTGTACAAATAACAACAATACCCTAACTACTACTTCAAGATTATAATACTTATTATGTAGTATCTAAAAAGATTCACACACACAAGCATAAAGGAAATAGGTATATAGGGACTTACCAACATGAATGCACAAAGATATACATGTTAAAATTTTGCTTCAGGCTCAGTGAAAATACTCACATCTAATGCCTGTGCATTCCTCAACAGACGGAGGGCTGAGCCTTGGGCAGCATGGATATCAGCCCAGGCTCCATCATCAGCATTTGGCAGCGATCCCCCTAGTATCTCAGCCTTGGTAGTTAGAGAGCTTTGAGTGGTGTCCCACTCAGAGGGAAATGCTGTTCACAGCCCACTGTGGTCCAGGACTCCAGAAGGGTCTCACCTTGGGACCGCTCTGTCATGGTTTAACCCCAGCTGGCAACCAAGCACCACACACCCATTGGCTCACTCTCCCAACAGTGGAATGGGGGAGAGAATCAGAGAAGTGAGAAAAACACATAGGCTGAGATAGAGTTTAACAGGTAAAGCAAAAGCTGTCCATGCAAGCAAAGAAAAACAAGGAATCCATTCACTGCTTCCTACTGGCAGGCAGGTGTTCAGCCATCCCCAGGAAAGTGGGCCTCCATCACGCTTAAGTTACTTGAGAAGACAAACGCCATAATGCTTAATGTCCCTCCCTTCCTCCTTCTTCCCTCAGCTTATATACTCAGCATGGCATCATGTGGTACTTTGGCTAGCTTGGGTCACCTGTCCTGGCTGTGTCCCCTCCCAATTTCTTGTGCCCCTCCAGCCCTCTCGCTGGTAGGGCCCAAGAAACTGAAGAGTCCTTGGCTTAGCATAAATATTACCCAGCAAGAACCAAAAACATCTGTATGCTATTAACATTGTTCTCACGCCAAATCCAAAACACAGCGCTGCACCAGCAGCTAAGAAGAAAATGAACTCCATCCCAGCTGAAACTGGGGCACACTGTTTATAAAGTTGTGAGGTGGCTGTCTTTAGTCAACTTCTAAATTTACATCTTGGCTGTAACCTGAGTCTAGTTTTTCTAAATTCCAACCACAATAGCATCATTCCACTTGGGCTACAATCCAGTGTTCCAGGGTTGTCAGAGAATAAATGATTGTCTCCTGTTCTTGTTCCGTACTTTGACCAGTCAATGGGAATTCCTAGTACAGACAGCATTGTTACCTGCCTTAGACATGTAAGAATGGTTAGTAGGATCAAGGGGTGTTTAACTGCCCAACTCCATGCTCAAACTGCCAAGGCCTAACAAGCATAACAAAACAGAGATTAATAAAATTATGATGGAGTGCAGTATTCTGAAGTTCCTGTTGCTGTTGGTGGCTGTCTGAATAAGGTATCCCACCAGTGATTTTCTCTTTCTTTGCTCTTTCGAGGACATGGTGTATCTTCTTTGTATCATGGTGGATGGTAATCAGAGTGTTTTGTCCATTGTTTTGGATTTGCTATAGCAATTGAGTCAGGTTGTCATGTTGTAACAGTTTTCTTACCAGTGTAAGATTCATTCCAATGGGGGTAGGTAATAAATTTTGATAAGATGTATAGTTCAATTGTGACAATTGATAGGTTGTCATGGGAGCTGAATAGTTAAAGTCACATCCCATAGTCCTGGTGAAATTACAAACACAGATATTTTCATCATTATGTATCTCTATAGTAATGTCTGTAAATGTAACATCACAAAGGGTTCTCATACAAGCACACCCATTCCCAACGTATAGAAGTATAGTTTCAGGGGTTTCACCAGGAAATATTTCAAAATGGAAAACATTTCATTTAGTTTCAAGACATATGAATAGTATTATTTTCACAAATAAAACCCTGTTGTTCCTGTACAACACATGCATTGATGCCAACAGTTTGCCATATTACTATTTTGTTGGGCCCATACTCTGTGTTCTAGTGGATAGAGTACAGTTCCATTTAATCCCAGAACAATGACTGGGTACATGGTGTATACTGAAGTGTTGCATACTGCTAAAACAAAGGCTGTGGCTTTGCTGTTGGTATGATCATATGTGAAATTTACTAGATGTCACCAAGATTGGAATTCCCTTCGAATTTAGTTGCATTATCCCAGATTATCTTTCAAATTTCAGCAGGCAAAGTGTCTTCATCACCTTCTTATATGATTGCTGCTACAGTAGGTTGTATCCACAACTGAGCTTGGATACATCTGAATGCTAGGGAAACATTACTTTACACAGTTCCAAATGTATCTGTAACTAATTGGTGGTCTGGTTCATTAAATTTTTCCCACTTGAGCAGAAAGCCACTGACTGGTCCCTAATGCCACTAGAGAAGATTGTAATGCAGGTTCTAGTTTATGTGAATTAATGCTTACAAAACTTTATTGGTTAAAATTTCTGCATCCATGCTGTTTAACTCCTAACCCTATTCCCAAGATCTTCTTGGAGAGGTGAAGGCTCATCCATGCAACCATGCTAACCTTACTTTGTAACACATGTTCAGGAAAGGTGAGCAGGTAGGTTTAATTGTGGAGATATCAAAATGCATTCTACTCTTTAGAGACCATGATGGGTTAAATAGTATAAGTTGCTGTCTTATGTTTTTCATTAGATAAGGACTAGTGTATATAAATGTTAGGAGGCAGCTTGATAGGAGGCTGAGTTGGTAAATGTGGTTGGTTGATGTCAATTGAAATTGTAGGTTGGAGTGAGAACTGGCTTCTGTCTTGAGACACATTATGTGTGCTGAATGGAATATAGTGAAAATGTACCAATGTTCATGTTTAAAAGGACAGGTATGTATTTTTCTGTTTCCCCAACATAACTTATGATAATTAGGAGACTTACTGTCATACATTCAGATTTATTTTAAATTTGGCATTGTATTGAAACGGTGATTTGTTTGGTCCCCTTTATAGATTGAAGTTGTTGATTGTCACTTTTATTTTTAACAATACATTCTTATCTGTGATAGGTTATGTTATTGTGTAGTGCTACTACAAATAAATTTAGACCAATAGAGGGCACATCAGAGAGTGTGTCAACATCAACCCGTGGCTGCTCTGTCGTACACAGATTCCACAGCGGATGTTTGGTAATCTTAAAAGCAAACAACAGTTTTGTACCACAGATTCCCTAGAGGCAGAATGCAAGTACAGGTTGTATAAATGTGAAATTGTACCAACAATCTGTCTCTGGTACCCTATAGCAAGAGGTTTCATTGTTATTTGGTTTGGAAAAGTCAGTGTGGTAGATTTTAATTTCAGTGGGTTTTCCACAGGTTGATCTATTGATTACCTGGCATCCTATTTTGATTTCTTCTCCAGGTGTGGCTTTGAGGGATAGTATTTGATGGATGTTGCTGTTATTACTATCAGATATTCCAATTCTCTTTTCATGTAATATTTCCACTTTCCATTCATTCTTTTAAAATCTGCTTTGCCTCCATGCATAACCAAGGTAGCAAGGTTTAGGTGTGACTTGTCTTTTGGTGAGGTCTTCTGATGTAATTTAGCATTGCATGGTCCCAAAATTTTTGTGTTTGGACAGGGTGGATTATGTTTGTTCTGATTAAGAGGAAGAATGAGACTGAGTGAGGAATACACCCTTGTGGTTGTGGTTGCCACTAGTAGGAGTTCATTTTCTCCTGTAAGAGCAAGGAAAGGAAAGGTTTCAGTGGGGATAACTGAAAAGGTTACCCCTTTATGATATAGAATATATCCATCTACTACTGATTTTGCATTTTCTTCCATTGTTATCATAGCTTCCCAAGCAAGTGACCCATGAGATTTAATCAGGGTCATGGATACAGTTCCGACCTGTGGTAAATATACCATAGCAGGTGTTCCTGGCCATTAATGTTAACAGACCTTTTCTTTCAGCAGAGGGTGGAGTATTAGAATCAGTTTTTGTAAAGAATGCTTGGCTGACCAGACCTCCAGTAGGTCCATATCAATTATTTGGTTGGTAAAGAATTTAGAAAGTTAAATGTCTCACTGGGCTTCATGTAGCTTAAGATTTCTTTTCAGTAACTCATTAGCTCTTTTCATTTGGGATAACATGGGATGTGGAATACCCACTGAATTTCTTCCTTTTTTTGCCCATCTTTGCACTTCTATATGAGAAGTGTGAGCCATTATAATTTTGGATGATATCAGGGGTAGGTAGGATTGAGAACCAAAATGATAGTCCTTGTATTATATTTCGTCCATCAGCCTTTCAGCACTTAGTTGCCATGAGGAGCCCAGATACTACTTCTACCCCTGTTAAAATATATCTGTACCTAGCAGATGATTTTAGAGGACTCGTATAATCAATTTGATGGGTGGACCATAAGGTTTTATCCTTGTTGATGTGCAAAGGTGGTGCTTTAGCAGGGTGTTCTGTTTGTAATATTTACACTGGGGACATTCTGTAATGTTAATTCCACAAGTTTTCCTGTCTGGAGGCCAGCCCTTGTTCTGTGCAGCAAAATAAAGTGCTTCTTTATCTGTGTGACCTTACTTTTGATGTCGCCGTTTTCCTGACTAATACAACTCTCGGTTTAAGAGGTTCCCTATTTTTATTTTCTTAATTTTGGTTAAGTCATCTACCTTTTGATTTCAATTTTTAGCTAATTTATTGCCTTTGGTGTTGGCCTCTACCCATTCCATCTTAAAGGGTGTTTTCCTGGCTACGTCTAATAATAATTGCAGGCTTGAGTTCTCCAAATGGGAGATCTTTTTTACTTCCCAGTTCAAGGATTCCCATTGACAAAGCCATTGTGTGGTGCCAACCCACAGAGCATAGGAGTCTACATATATAATTTTTGCCCCCTTTTTGCTGTTAAAACAGCCACGCTTGATTGTTCTACTTCACTGCCTTCACCACCTTTGATTACTTGTTGGCCAGTAGCAATATTTAATGCATCAGCCTTGTATTGCCATTTACCATCTAACCTTTTTGCTGAGGCATCATTGAATGACACATCTTCTGTTGATGTCTCCTCATTGAAAGGAGGTGCATTTAACATTATTGAGTTTTTTGTACTCAAAGGGTTGTTTTAATGCAAATAGGTCTGAGTTCATAGGCATTTGTGATTTGGAAACTTTAGTATGCCCTTTGGTTAATCTAATTTCCTCTGCAGTCACTGTCAAATATGCATGCCATTTTCTAATTGTAGCTTTTTGTGGCTCTCCATTTGGTGGACCCGTTCCCTTTAAGATGAGTTCTAACAAATTGGATGGTTTTCTGGTTTGTACAGGTTATTCATGATATGTTTTCTCAACTTCTTTTATTTGGACTAAGGATAAAAGTCCATTTTCCCACTCAGGATACCTTTGTTCTGTTTCTTTACATGCAGTCAATCTGAACAATAAAGGTCACTTTGGTCTGTTGGGGCCAGTTTGAAGCAGGTTAGAGTAACTACCACGTTCAGCAAACCCCTATTCTACTATAATAGGGTTGTGGGAGTGTACTGATCCCAATGGCTGATATGTTTTTAATTCTTGAATTAGAGTTTTGACTGCTTCTTCATACTCTGGATTCCATCTCCATGGTTTTCCTTTCTGCAAAAACAAATACAGTGGGCGAGCAATGGTAGAAAATCGAGGTACATGTTTCTTCCATATTGTAAGGTACCCATAACCCAGTAATTCTTTCTTAGATTGAGGTATTCATAATTGTTCTATTTTTTCCAAGGTATTTGGAGGGATCTTTGCACTACTTGCTATCTACCATATACCCCAAAACTTTACTTCTCTACCTCATCGCTGACATAATTCAGGTGGGATTTCAGCTTTTCCTTCATGTAGTGCTTGCCCTATTGCTGTGGTTGCTTTTCCCACTTCCTCAGGAGAATGCCCTCCAATTAGAAAATCATCTAAGTATTGATACAGTTTTATATTTTGAGGAAGCAGGATTGTTTGTAAAAATATAGCAAGCACAACATCAACAATAGCGGGTGAGTTTATATCCATGTGGGAGTCTATTAAAGGTGTACTGTATACCTTCACAGGTAAAAGCAAATTTATTTTTATCTTCTTCTTGTAAGGGGTCGATAAAAACCATCTTTTATATCTAGCTCTGCCATCCATGGGCATACAGCTGCTTGTAGTGTGGCTGTTGGAGTTGCAATATTAGGTCCTGAAGCTGTTAATGGGGTTGTACTGGCTTTTAAGTGTCAACAATTGATGGTAAGACACCATCTCCCATCCAGTTTTCTAACTGGCTAAACTGGTGAATTATATGGGAACTGAGTTCTAGAGATTATTTGCCATTTTTCTAAGTCAGCTGTGACTTCAGAAATTCTCTTTTGTACCACAGAAGAAATTGGGTATTGTCGTATATCAGTGATTTGTGAATTGGGGAATGCAGGTGCTTCATAGAGTGTATGCACTGTAGCTTCCTGATACCTATCAGAGTGATGTTTGATACTTGAACCGAAGGACATTACGCCGTCATCTGGCATGTGCCAGGTTCAACCATTCAAAACATTGATGCCCAAAATATTTTCATTGAGATCTTTGGTTGCAAAGTGAGTATCCAACATTTGTTTCTTGCCCAGGAGCCACAAATTAACTTTGGCAGTTTGACAAATAATATTCACTCCATTTTCTCCAGTGGTTTAAACTCTCTGCCATACAGGTCATATACCCAGCTTCTGGGCATCTAGCTGTGCTAGTATTGAAATTTGTGTGCTGTATCTATTAAAAATTTAACTAGTTGTTGTTGAGGGCCAACTGGAACCCAAATATATGGTCCATTGTTATCAATCCATTCATAGGATTCCACTTGCCAGACAGACAGGCTCAAGTGTTGTCTGGGATTTACTAGTTTTTTGATCTCAAATTTAAGAGAGGAAAAGACCTACCTTCCCCTCTGGGGCCTGGTGATGGTGTCTGAGTGTTGTGTTTTCTTTCTGATTGTCACCATCATCTCTGCACTATATTAGTCAAATCTTGGATAATGTCAGCATGTTGTCTCTGAATTACAGGTTTTGGAATGACTAGTGCTAGTGTTTGGTTATACAGTTCTTTCCACCTTTGAATTCTGGGTTGATGATCAGTCATGATGGTCCCAGTACTTGAGAACTTTTTTAAGGGGATAGTACGACTTGTCTAACACTGCAACCTGCATTACTTGTTTAAATACATAGGCCAGTCCACCCAATTTCATGTCCGTGATTTATCATGTCATGTATTAACGCTGCCCAAGTGGGGAAGTTCTCTGTGTATTACAGCTTCTTCCTGGTCATAAACAATATCCTTTAGGGCCAATAGGGTGTTGAACCTGGTGTCTCTCCTAATTTCTTGTTTTGTAACAAGAAAAGGTATGAGTGTACCAGGAACTTCCTCTATCGGTGGTTTTAACATGACATAGGTTACAGTTGTCAATATAGGGGCATCAAGGGGATGGCATTCATGCATATCATGAATACAGGCAATTTTTGTAATAGCTTTAGAGAGCTCATTTAAAGATCTAATAGGTATTAACAAAAGTTCTCATCTCCTCAACATATCTATCTATTCCACCAGCCCAGTATTATACCCTACTTGTTATTCAGTGGGAATTGTTTAAGGATTCAGGATCAGCACTTAAAAAGACACATGCACCCCAAAATCCATTCCCTTCATCTCCATTTAATAAGATTCCCTCTCCTCTGGTTAGAAACACTCGCCACAGATTTTCAGTTTCAGATTCGCCTGACGTATGGCCATGGCATTTTTGCAAATTAACCATTTGAATTGGGTTGAATGGGGTCATTATTCAGGTATGACGGGCTCCACCCTGGGGTCCAGTAGTTTATACAGTTTTTATAAAGAGTCTGGCGCCATATTCAAGGTGGTTTCAAGGAGTCATAGCATTATTTTCCCCCAGTTCATTACCACTGGGGTCACCCCATATATTTCCATCCTATTCTTCAGGGGATACAATTAATTCCCTAATCTCTATGATGTCAAGGGAATGATCAGCTCGCATAAGCATCATGTCAACCATTTCTTCCAATTTTTGGGGTTTTTTTTTCTCTTTGATTTTCTGGAGACCGTTTTTGCAGCTGCTAAGTTTTTAGAGATAGTAAAAACTCAACTGCTTTTCTGCGTTCTATTTCTACCTTTATGTCCTGTTCTCTTTTGTTACCATCTTTCTTACCCTGACAAGAACCTTATAGACAGGTGCCTAGCATTTTACAAATAATTCCTTTTCCATCTTCCATATTATTTCTGGTCACCTTTAGTTGTTCTTCCACAGCTGTTCAGTTATGCCAATTATCTCCAGCCCATTCCCCTGAGAATTTAGAACCAAGTTTTATTCCATGTTTTTGTACATAACCAATTATTTTACTTGCCATCATGCCAGCTATGACAATTTATTGCAAAAAGAGTGGCCTAGGTCAGATCACTTAAAGAATCTCCATCACACGTACAAATGAAATGACATTTAATACGAGTTTGTAGAAATGCAAGTACATGAAGTTCAATGGCAAGGTTCACTCTATTACTTACTGAATGGATTAAATGCACAAAGATAAATAAAATTAAAAATTGAGTTGAAAAGAGGTAGAAATTATTTATAGAGATTAAAGATGTAGGAGGTAACTCAGATCCTGCTGTTGAGTCGTGAGGTTTAGAGCAGGCCCTCTGTCTTTCTAAACTCTTCATAGACTTTAATTATGGCTAGATCCAGTCATCCTCAGACTTGGTCAACAGTTTGTGCTAATGGGAGAGACAAAAAGAATGGAATACCAAGTGAGGGAGACCCTTCCATTGAGTCACAAGTTTCAGACCTGCTTGCTTTCTAAGCTCTCATGGAGTTTACATGTGGCTAAGTCTAATTTTTCAGAATTGGATAACATTTTATAGCTAAAGGTGAGGGAGACAAAGAGAGGGAGAGGGAGTTTGCGCACAATTCAATATTATTCATTGGATTTTACCAGCATTTAATTTATAATTATTTTATTTTATACTACTTCTTTGCTTTATCTTCTTTTTGCACAACTGTGCCTGTCCAACTGTTACTGTGATTTTCATACATATGCAGGAAAACTGGTAATTATACATTTCCTTTTTGCAGGTAAGCAGGACAGAAGACATGAAAGGGAAAGTGAAAATTATCAGAGCAGTAGGGATGGTAAGAAGTGATAGATCTGCAGTCCTGTGAATCCAGGAGTTTTTACTTCAAAATGTGTAGTTACGGTTAGTATAGCTCAAGTGTAGACACACAGTTTATTCTGTAGAAGCTGGAGATCTTCATATTAATGTTCCAAACTTTTGATTGATTAAAAGTAATTGAGTTATTGATGTCTGTAAGTTCTCAACTGAAATACCAGCAGGCTTCTGTTGGTCCTGTAACAAAAGATAGAAGATCTTATTTTTTTTACTGCTGTAACTTGCTGGATCTTGATGCTGTGGATCTTATTGCTGTGTGCCAGATAAAACTTAAGATCTAGTGGCAGAATTTTCTGCAGTATTTATTTTGATATACCTATGTATATAAACAATCAATTTGGATAAAAACTTTCCCTGAAATATGTTTTGGGTGGCAGCAGATTTTTGTATAAAATTCTTGTTAGACTGAGAGGTGCCTGAAACTTCAAAGTGCTGGGGTTTTCACAGTCCTCCCTCCCAAGGGATACAGATTCAAAACTCTGATATTATTAATACAAGGCCTAGTGTAAACTTCTTTATGACCTAATGTGTTAAAATATGAAACAGAACTGCCTCAACACATAAGTGACTGGTTTTTGGCTTCCCCCCCGCCCCCCCCCCCCCCCCCCAGTATGCAGCTAGGGCAAGTTCTAGGTCTCCCCCCCCCCCCCCCCCCCCAGTATGCAGCTAGGGCAAGTTCTAGGTGTACTTTATGTAAGC
The DNA here is from genome assembly GCF_015220075.1 of Falco rusticolus. Taxonomy (NCBI): domain Eukaryota; kingdom Metazoa; phylum Chordata; class Aves; order Falconiformes; family Falconidae; genus Falco; species Falco rusticolus. Next base: position 52,233,226 of record NC_051210.1, read on the forward strand.
AAAAGCTGCCTCTGGTGCTCTGTGTAACTACTCTATAAACAAGTAGGCAAATTGTTATTAAGGATGGTACTCACCTGAGACTGGGCTGAAGAATAATTAGTAGAAATCAGTTTTGTTCATAAAGAAAACAGTACTCCATGGGAAGATGAGACATTTTCAAGCCTTTAATTCTCCATTTTGATGATACAGCTCTGTGGAATACTAATATAATAACCATGATATTGGATTCTTGAATACTGCATATTGTGCACTAGCAATGACAAAACATCATAATGACATAATGGGTTTGAGAGGGCATGATGTTAATATAATCAGGAGCAGAGAGGAGACAGAATATCTCTGTGTCTTTATCCTATGAAAGTAGTATAGGCCAAGGTGTTATGTCTGTGCAATGCAGTTTGCTGAACAGATTCTTGGTCAGGTCCTTATGTATGTAGCCCCATGTTAATAAATTTTGCATGGTTTTGGGTATGGTTGTTTTTTTTGTTTTGTTTATTGTGGGTTTTTTTTTCATTTTGTTTTGGTTTTATCTAAACGGGAGTTATTAGTTTGGGTGCACAGCTATGCCAGTATGGATATGTTAGTTTTAGAAAATGGTAAGCTGTGATCTCTACCCTGTGTTAAAAAGAGACTTCAAAATAAGAGACATAGTGTTGTTGCAAGCCAGTAGCCGTATTAAAAAAAACAAAACAAAAACCCCAACAAACCAATCAAACACTAAACCAACAACCCAAACCCCTTATTCTTATCATCTCATTCTTTTGTTTTATTTTCTTGAAGGAAAGCAGTATAGCTGAACCTGGTTATACATAGATTCTATTTTGTGCATGGTAAAAACTGTAGTTGCTGCTCTATTGACTGATATTCTTATAAAGATCACACTAGACTTTCACACAAATCAATTTCATAATATGTAAAATAGGAATCAAAGACAATTTTTAAATTATCAAAAAAAATTGTATATTATTTATTTGTGATTATATTTGTAAGTTTTGTAAATGTTATAGTAAATTAAATAGATTTTCAGTGAATTGCATTTTAAGATTACTTGGATTTGTTTGAGTTTATTTTTACATGCTTTGATGTCAATTTATAGCAAGTTCAGCTAAATGCAAGGCAAGTTACCACTTCTTTGGAAAAAACAGATTTTGTAGTCTGCTTCCATGCCAGAGTTTCAGAACAATATACACCTCAGAATTGTTGTGTAGTTTTACAAAGCAACTTTCTGTGAGTGATACAGCATTGATTATTGTTTTGCATTCAACAATAAAACTAGGTGCTTTAGTTCATGCAGTATCATGAATGACTAAAATTTAACAAACAATTAGACATGTTTTTTTAACACTGATTTTTGCTGAGCTTCAAAGACAAATATTTTATACAACTAATTTTCTTAATTACTAGTGTTCTTTAAAAAGTGCTAATGTAAGCCTAAAAATTGAGTTAATGTTTTGCAGAACAAATATCTCTGAAAGCAATTTATGTCCCATAGGACAACTGAGTTAAAAGATTAAAAGAATATGAAGAATAATTTATTTTAATGTATCCACAAATGGTTTAATAAAGGACTTGCAGTTTCCTTGAAATTAACTTTGAAGTATTTGCTGACTAGTTTAAGAGGACAGGCAAACAATAACAAATTATACAATACAACAGTGCCATTTTCTTGTTTTACACATATAGCTGTAGTAAGAATAGTAAGTTTGCAAGCCTTCAATAGTCTCTGAAAGATGTTCTTTCTGAGAAAAGTTCACACAGATTTTGTACAATTTCTCCCATGACAAGTACACTGACTGAAATTACCATTGTCCTATTTTCTGTAACCATTACTGTTGCCCTAAGTCACTCTTTGTAACAAGAAAAAAAAAAAAAACCAACAAAAAACAAACAACCCACCCCATCAATCAAACAAACTGCAGAAGCTGAAACGTTAGGTTTTTAAACAAGTGACCTGAGTTAGTGTTGCCAGTTTTCCACAATTCCAGTTTGAGCCCCAAAAGGTTATATTACGAACCCTACCAAAGCACCACAAATACATCTGGTCCTTGTAAATACATAAAAATACTTTTTGTAGGAGCCTAGTAGGACAAACCACTGTTAACAGAAGTTACTGGTTAAGAGATAAACTGATAGGGTAAAACAGTTTCTGATGAGACAAGGTGATCTTTTCTCAGAGGAACTGTGGGGCTTGTGTGGATAAATCACTAGTGCAAAGGAAATGTGATATAAACCAGTGTAATGTCATTGAAGAAACAACTGTAAAATGTAGTTTTTTACATTGCTTATTAAAATTATTAATAATTTCTGCTAGTACCAGCAAGCTCTGCTACCAGCCATATAGATAATTGACTAAACACTAAACTAGTGTAATTTTTTTGTGTGGCAAATGCTTTAAAATTAATCTGGTTGACACACATCATGCCAGGGAACGTATTGAGGTAACAGCAATATGACGTAACGGTATGTGACAACATGTATCTCACCAAAAAAATTACTCAATTATTTTGGACTAAAACCTAACAAAGGTCTGTAAATTACAGTGTTGAATTTCGTAAGTGACTACTAAGCATGTATCTGTTTTCTTTCTGCAGCACTGAAAGACAGGAAAGAAAAAAAAGGAAAAAAAGAAAAAAAAGGAAAAAACTTTATATTGTCCTGACTATTTTTTAAGTGTAACATACATTGCTTTAAATGAACATCTGCAATTGATATAGGACGTGCTGAACCTGAGGTCTAAATCTGAACTCTGTTAATTACAAAAGCTTAAGTCTGAAACCTGCTTATCATAAAATAACATATTATAATAATGCTTTTAATAAGCTTTATGTTAGTGTGTTCATATACCATATGAATGTGCCTTTGACTTTTATTTTAAAACCTTCATAATTTTTTTAAAATCATTATTTTATTTATTTTTGCTAGAAAACCTTTTGTGACATTAAATTTTTACCTTCAACTTAGCTTTCTATCACTGCTCAGACTGGAAAGAAGAGTCTTCAAAAAAGAAACATCCAGAAACATCTAATGCCAAAATGTGATGATAGTGTCTTCCCACCACTGTTCTTGTGGGATATTTCAAATATGGGGATTCAAGTGCATAAATTAATATTGCATCACTTACTTACTCTTGAAATTGTCTTTATGAATCTTTAAAGATTTTACTATCCTTAGTTAGCTTCAAACTTTTCAAATACTGCAATACAATAAACATAGTTGATCTTTATAGTAAACAGCTGTCTTCTTGGGTATGTACATATTTTTCATAATGGTTGAGACCTGGAGGAATGCTTCTGAAACATGGGTAGAAGCTCACTTTTTTCCCCACATCCCTTATCAAACCTATTTTTTCCCCACAAAAATGTAGAAAAATTATGCAATGAAACCATAGGCAAGGTCGCATAGTTTGGTTATATTCAGGTAAGTTTCAAATTTCATAAAAATTTAGGTTGCCTAGGATGACATCGATAAATGTTCAGATTACACTGGAAAGAATGAACTTATCTAGCATTTGGGGCCAATTTATGAACAAGTAATTTAAATACTAAAGACAAGATTTTAAATATATATATATATATTTATAAATAAATATATATATATATATTATATATATATAATAAAGCTCTTCCACGCAGTTGCTGGAACCTATCTTAGAGGAATAGTGGAACAGAAATGCTGACCTACTTTTCAAGAAGATCTGAACTTTAGCTTGACAAGATGCATCTTCTGAATTCCCCACAGTAGCAGAAATGACAGTGTTATAGGTAAGGAAGTATACTCTTGTAAAAATATTGGTTTAAGATCTCTGAGCTTACCAGTATCAATATTAATTTCTATTTGCATTTCAAGATATTGATTGAAAATTATATCTATAATTCCACATATGGGAATGTAACAATATATGTCAGAATAAATATTGTATTTCAAAGAACATGCATACATTTTTAGAATTCCCATGTAGTAGGCCTTTTCTTATTCTTTTAGCTCATGTTATTTCCAGTTTAGCTCATATTATATCCAGTTATATATTCCCAGTTATCAAATTCATTCTAAAAGGACTGGAAGGGAAGGAAACAATTTTTTTCTTCAAGCAGAGAACTGCTGAATGTAAATGCATCAGAAAAGGAGAAAATATTAAGCATGCATTTCTGTATGACAGGGAATTTCTCCACATTGTAAAGTATAAAATAGAAAAAAGAGGGGTGAAACATTGTCATTTCTTATCAGAAATGAGAATGAGAAACAGAAATGAAAAAGACACAGGAGACAATATCCTGTCCAAAATAAGGGAGAGTATAACTCAGTAATTCAGGAGCGGTGCCTTTTCTGTCTTCTTAACTGGTGTAAAATCTAAATGTAAAATAATTAGAGAAATTGACAGCTGCAACAGCACAATATTATAGAGAAATGTTACATTTAATATTCAATGTTATGAGCCAATTTTTTAAAAAAAAATCAACCATAAAGAATCTTTCCACTGATAATTTGTTTTTTACACTTTACATGGGTTGTAAATAAACTGTGCTGTTGAATTAAAAAATAAAAAGAAGAAAAAGAAGACAGAAAAAGAACAACAAATTATTTTAATGAATTTTGTCAAATGATATCTGAATCTACCAGTCTGTTTTACTTGATCTACTTTATTATCAATTAATTTAATTCTTTTGTGAGGATGAATAAAATATTTATCATGGCATTTCATTTTTGGTGGGTTTTTTGATTGCTTTGATTTTTTTTTTTTCTGCTTTGGTAACCTAAAATTAACTTGCTAAAACAGCTGCTACTATTGTTGAGACAAAATCTCCATAAGAATGATTTAAAAATAGCAGATGAGCTCATTGTTTGAATCTTAATCCAGTACATAATGTAGTGTAAAAATATGGAGTTGTACTTGCTTAAATGAGGTCCTTCAGAATTGGTAATACTAAAGGATTTGAAATTTTATCATTTAATTATCTTTGATAGTTTGTTTTCATTTAATAACACAAAAAATCATGAATGTTGTGTTATGATTTCCTTTGTAATATAACTTTACCATTTCAGCCTCTTAGATTTTTTAAATTATAGCTTGCAAGGATACTTTTCAAGGCTAGAGGCATAGCTACTTTCAAAATATATTCCGTCATTTTTCAGATGCATCATAAAAATGGATTCATTTTATTACCCTGGCTGTTACCTATCTTTGAGAAACAGATAATTGGCAGAAGATGCCTGAATTGCAACAGAATTTAAAAGATTATTCAGGTGAATAATGCTTTTATCAATATCATTAAATTTTATTTGTACAGAATTCCAGTAATATGTTACAGAGGAAAAAATGTATTTGTGATAATAAACATTTCCTACAAAATGTTCAGACTATCTCATTCTATCACTGCCATTCATATACAGTGAAGTCACTGTTCTAAATAGGTAGCATGCCTAGCCCAAGGACAGTAAACGACACAGTGGTATTTGGAATTTTCAAGTATTTAAGCATAACTGTAATACTCAAGTTTACTCAGAAAAGCTTTCAAAAATGCTGTTGAACTAGCATCAACATCTGCACAGGAAACATGTAACTTAGTCTTCCATAACTGGGGACGCAATCCTGTGATATTGTAACATTGGAAAGTTACAACTGACAGTTGAAAACTTATTGAGAAAAAATAATATCAGGATACTTTTAGGATTTCTTAGGTAGAATATCTATGACTGACATTGTCAACAGTTGAAGTTATTCCTTTCTATTAATGCTAGTAGTAAGACCCACAGTCCATCCCAGAAAAGTTCTGGAAATTTCTTTCTGTTGGTTTCTTTTTTTTTTTTTTTTTTAAGTTAAGAAACATATAATAAAAAATCAAAATACAGAAGCTAATTTACCCAAATGTAACCAGATGGGTTCCAACAGGATAGTGACTTGATAAAAGAAAAACGTGTCTTCTCAGGTTTCTGTCGTAATCTCAACTCATGCTTTGGGGACATAGGTTAATGTTTTCAATTTTTGACTGCTTCACAGAAGTGACCTGTTGTAAAACTTATCTGTAAAATTAGTCCGTAACAGTTTTTAGACAAACATATTTTAAAGCTAACATTGACAGTAATACATCTAAAAGTCTGTTGTGATGAACAGTGAACATGGTTGTAAGCTTTAGGTGACAACATTATGAGCTGTTTCTTATAAAATATAATACAAAATATTTAGTGGTAAAATCACGGGGAAAAATAAATAGAACAACATTTTCCTTTCTATCACTAAATGTCACCCTCCCTACTGCTTGCTGTGTGCAACCTGTGAAGTTTTGTTAGCTGATACAATTTTGATGTTCTTGTACTCCTTTTTTGTGCATGTTTTGTTTTGTTTTTGGGAATACTCATCATGTTATCTGCTCTTTTTTTTAACATAGTTGCTGTCAGCACCAAAAGGTGCTTGCTCATAAGTTAGGTGGATATTTTACAGTATCTCTGTCTGTGGCTTTCTTCAGATAAAGATTCATGGGTTGAAATAAGAGTAAGAAAAAGGGCCTGGAAATTTGTGCTCTCTCAGGTGCCTAAGAGTCATTGGCCCTTACTAAGATTTTGGAGAAATCCTCTGGAGACTCAAAAACTGGTAATTAAAGACTAAATTTCAAGAGCACAGAAGAGAAACATCAAACTCCTATGAGCAGCAAAGCATCAAACTCTCATTTTGAATGCAAATTTATTTATGTAAGCTTAATTTTAATTTTTTGAAAGGGAGGAGGATCTTACTAAAAATCTCTGCTGTAGTATTCTGCCTATTATCAGTACAGTGCTATTGACATGCAATAGTAAGAAAACATTGTGTATGGTTTTCGAACATCTATTCATAACTTTTGTGAAAAAATGATTGCTTTCATGCCTAAACTGCAAATTGCAAAAAAGCATACATCTTATTTAAAATATTTTCATAACTTTAAATTACTTAATTCTGAAAAAAAATCCCAAACCAAAACCAAAAAGCTCCACCCACAAAATTTGTTAGGTTTTCACCATAGGATTATCAATACTAACTTTATACAGTGACAAAATCTACCTGCTTTGATTTCTCATTGCTAAAAATATTCACATTTTCTCTCCTTTACATTTAAGAGGCAATATTTTCTCATTACTCAATACAATAAAACCCTCATGAAAGTTTTCTGAAATGTTGGTTGGAAGAGGTATAGCGTAGAAAAGTGCCCATTGAACTCAACAATTCAAAGCAACCACTGAACTTAAAACAAAATCAAGTAATGTGTTCTTGTTTGGGTTATTGGGGAAAAGGCATAGTTTAGAGATGAAATCAGAATCAAATAATGTCAAGGACTAAATATTTTGACAGCAGCTTTGTTTTATTGCAGCACAAAATCCTGGATGTGTAAAGCAAGTAATTTTCTGTGCTTCCTGTCTTTCTTATGCCACTGTATGTGAAAACGATGCAATTTACTGCAAATATATTGGTTTATGTAGACTGGCCTTCTCCAGGCTGTGCATATTAAAATCTGGTTCTTGGATAAAAATTTCCATCATAAAAAATATAACAGTTACTTTTAATTGTATGAGGAAAATTACTTGAATTCCTGAAGTTTTTTTTCCTAGGAAATACTATTTTCTCTCTCAAAAAAATGCCAACCTAACCCAACACAAACTCAAACAAGAAAAAAAAAAAAACAGGAAAAAAAACCAAAACCAAAAGTCTCAGGTTATTTTTTAAGGGAAAACAAATTACTTAAGAATTAATTAATAAGGGGGGTGTGTGTGTGTTTAAATCTGAAGAAATATTTTTTTTCTCTGTGAATTCCCACAGTATTTCAATTATATTGAGATTTTATTTTATTTATTTCCTATCCCTAATACTATGTAGTGCTAGTCCCTAGTAGTAAAGTAATTGCTGTCCTTCACCCTAGAGCTGGCTTCATTTTCATTCCTGGATAAAGTAAATACTAAAAATTATTATTTCTGAAGTAATTGTAGATAATAAGTTCTATAGAAGTACAAAAGCTTCTCACAAAGTTAATCTCTGTTCTAGAGAGGGCTTTTTTTTCTGCTTGAGTGGTCAGGAGACACAGTGAAAGCAAATGTACATTTGCTAATAACCGCAGGTGTCCTTTTACAGAAAAAATATATAGGCACCAAGGTGTGATAAGACAATCTTGGAAAAGCAAATTCTTACTTTGAAAACTACTTTTCTGGATGGTTGTTTCTAGATTCTAATTGCTCATTGTTCAAAGGAAGATCTGTGTTCCTAGAAAACAGAGGAAACTTCTTAGGATATGGGCACAAACAGTTCTATATTTATGACTGTCAGACTCCGAAATCACATTTACTAACCCTTAGAAATGTGTTCTTCATGGTCCTATTAACGTAGTTTGAAAAATGTAGACTCTTATCTCTAACATAATTGAATTTTTTTTTATCAACTGCTCTCAGGAAAGCAGCTTGAACTGCATCTTTGCAGGGTCAGTGATTTTTGGACTCAGTGATTTAATAAAGATTATAGAGTAGGAATGTGTAATAGCAGTACTGACCTAAGATTTACTTTCTGACACTGTTAGTAGGAAAAAAGATTAAACGTATTTGCATTAAAAAGATTTTACAGGTAGATCAATCCCAAAAAACTTCATAAACCTTTTCCTAACCTATTATTTATTCTGCAGCATATATTTTCCTGTTGTTCTAAACATGTTCTAAAAATGTAAAATGAAATTTCATTGTTTGTTCTCCCTAGAGCACACTATAGAAGTTACCTGTAGCTACTGAAATAACCAGTCAAACTTTATCTGTAAAAATAAACCGTTATTAAGAACAAAAAATATATTATAAGGAGATATTTTGAAAATTCCAATAAGAGCTAGCAAAATCAGGTGATTGTTGTTTTTTGCTGTTTATGTCTCTTGTAAGAAATAAAGTGTTGACACATCTGTAATGAAAATGTTGTTACTGCATATCTGCAGTTTAATGGTACCCCAGAGCTGCATTGCTGGATTTCATTACGTATTACAGTAAATAACACCTACTACAAAAAAGTAAAAAATGAATTTCAGTGGAGCAGTTATCTTCCACTTAGCAATCAGTATATTAATAAAAGAATCTACAGGGAAGATAATATTTATTTCAGGTACTGATACAGAACTAAATGCATGCTTTTCCATGCATGAAAAGCAAAATGGAATCAAAAGTTAAAAATGTACTAAATTGTTTATAGCATGGTATGATAGAAGCAATGTAGTGTTTGATATGGGAAGTTAGAGCCGTTTCAAGTAAAATGTCAGGACTAATTCGAGACAGCAAGCTACAAAACTTACAGCTCTTTTCTGCATATTCTGAATATATTTGAGCTTGATAACTCAACTGCACAAGAACTACTTTTATATGTGAAGACTTTGGCAATGGTTGTCATCTTACACATCTATAATAAAACCATTGTGTATATATCAGCCGTGCCAGTCATGTTTATAATAGATACATAAATTAACATACAATGATAATCACCTCAGCCTGACATTTTTAGTCGATAATGACTGCAACAAATGGGTGACCTTCAATTCACTAGCACACAACAGTCATATTGCTTCAGGAGACAAGCTAAGAGACATGTTCAATTTAGTGGTGACACTTGTGTGACATCCAGTAATCCTTAAAGGTTCATTCCTTTATCTTTGCTGCTACGATCTTTACTAATAAAAGTGTCTACTTTCATTCCTGTAGTTAATTGGAAAATTTCAGGTTTATTTTCTTCCCTTCTAGATGTTTTCCTGTAATCTCAACATATCTTCAGGTCAGTGATGAGTAAATTAATAGATTCTTCTCATTGTCCTTACTGTTGGCACTGTTATTCTAAGGAAACTTTAATGGGAGCATAACTGTCAAGCCTGTTGCTGAAGACGTCACTAGGGAAACTGATTCCTATTGCTTCTGCCTTGGTAGGCACTTTGCAGAGGAAGCAAATTGCTATTAGAACTTCCTCTAGAGACAGCCTTGGATTCCTGTGGCAAGAGTTTTCCATTGCTGCTACTAGGTCTATCTGTAAGTTTTCCTGCTGTAAGCTGTTGCCTTAAAAAGACACTTCAATTTGAATGTATTTAAAATCTGGGACATCAAATCACCTTGATTTAGTACTAGACAAACAGGAGAAACAAGTCTTACATGATGATGTCCTGCTTGCATTTCCTTCTTTCATGTTGGGGAGGATCAACAATTAAACAGTTCACCCTCAAAAACATTTTAAAAATACATGAAGCTTGCCCCATTTATAGCATTGTTTAGTGGGACCACCAGTTCTACAGCAATAATGATTATAAAAAAAACAAAAACCAAAAAACAAAACAACACAAAGAAAACAAGCAGGAAAAAGAAAAGCATAGATGCATTGATTCTTGGAGAAATTAGTGTCCACTTCTTTATTTTCCTTGTCTTTTTTTTTTTTTTAATGAAGAAAACATTTGAGTATGTTAAAGAGAAAAAACTGCTTTCCTTTACTGCAGCAGCTCCCTTACTGCAGCATCACAGGCCAATAAAAAATTCTTATGCAAGATAATCAGTATGAGTTCTGACAATATGGTAAACTCTACTTTAGCAAGTCAGACTGGGAAAAGATCCTGATAGGGCTTTTTTTTGGTGGTAATTTACTTAATACTTTGCTAAACAGTTATAATTGGATTTTAAAACGGTGCATTTCTGCAGCACAGCTCTGTCCTATGTGGAAGGAATAGAAAGGAAGAGTAGTCTTTGTTTCTCTTATAAGAGAAACAGGAGTCTATCCTGTTTTCTTTCCAACCTCTGGAATGCATACTGAAAAATCAGGGTTATTTCCTGCACTATTTCTAAGCTTTAAGGAAATGGATTCACTACATCTTCTTTTTCCCAGCCATTACAGAATTTACTCTTGAGAATATAATATACATGCATTTGTATGATTACTTGATTCCATCATTCACTGGATTAAATGAAAATAGTAAACTTTTATATCTGGGTAATTTGAAAAAATTGAAAAATATTTTCCTTATTTTCTGTCCCACGCTATACTTTGTGTTTAATAGACCATTTTAATTTTAAATAGAAATTAGTCTAGTTTAGTTTTCCATGTTTGTTTTTTTTACTCTGAAAAACTACTGTCTTATGTAGATTAAAAAGTCAAGTATATCAAAGTAAAATAATAAAAGATTTTTCTTAGAAATTTTGTTGAAATTAAAATTTGACTTTTGAGACTTAGCAAAATAGCTACAAATTGGTATATTATTAACAGTAGTAAAAAGTAATATGGAAAATTTAATTAATTTTTAGTCATAAACATTATGGTTTAATAGTTTCTTTGAAAACTGTCATATATCAGGCATTTTCACTAAACCAGAAATACATTTTTAAAAAATGATAAATCCGCTAACTCTATGCTATTTTGTAATGATATTCTTTTTAATTTGTAGTATCAGTAATAGATTTTTTACAGAAAATGAAAAAATAGGAATTTAAAAGTAATTTTTAATTTCGGGATCTAAGAATGTGTACATTTAGCGTTACGCAAATTCACTAAGATTTACATTTTAAAGAGACAAGTTTTGATCCACATTAACATTTCCTTATCCTGGGCAATCAGTTTACTGAGGGATACAAAGAGAACAAAGGAGGCTGTACTGTCTTCTCCTATATGTGCCTGTGAAAATTTCAGGTGGGTTCTGCTCCATCTCCTGAGTCAGCAACAGAAGCAACAGTAGTTTCTCTGATATTAAGCCCTTTAGGAATAACAGATTATTCTGGCTGTGTCACTGATGGTCCTGTCTTTGAGATATAGAGGTGAGTGACATACAACTACAACACATTTAGTTTCCTCTGTACCCTAAGATATCCCTTAGGAGGTTGCTGGTGAAGTTGGTCTTTGTGTAAAGGAAAATGTCTTCTGAAAAGGGCATACATAAAGATGACAAAGAGTGAAAGATGCAAAAGCTTTTAGGAAAGTACACTGAAGGGTAGGCTTCTTTTAGGAGAGATTAATTTTCCTTTCACACACAGTCAGTTGAATGATAGTCTTTGTTTTGACTGATCAGAATATCACATTAGGTATTCTGCTACTGATGAGAAAAATCTATTTTTTTGAAATAAAACTGCTACTTTTCATACCATAACATTTTTGCTTTAGTTTTCCCATAAACATTTAAAATTTATATTTTAGCAACTATTACTCAGTATTTTAGGCTTCCTGAAATTATCTTCTTTTTATTACTCGTTGGTTTTTTTGTGTGTGTGTAACAGTAAACCACCTAAATACTTCACATGCTTCTCTTAGCTGTGAAAATTTCACAGTACCGCTAGTACTTTTTTGATGCTAATAGGACTGTTCATGGTAGAGTGTAATATGGAAAACAAACACCAAAAAAGCTGAAAACAGATGTATTTGTGCTAATACATAACTTTTCTTTTAATTCCCTCTTTTTAAGTCAATTATGAGACTAGGTTGATCATAACAGTAATACTTAACTAAAGTACAGAAATCATGTTGTAGAGAATGTAAAAGTTTGTTTTAGAAAAGAATGCCCCTGCAATTTTAGAAAGGAAGTTCTGTCTACATTCATTTCACTGCAGTAACTGAAATTCAAAATTCTTTCTAAAAAAGAAGGCATTATCAACAGACCTTATCAGGAAGATGTCTTTACTCTGCATGTTACTTTCAAAATAGTTAACAATAGGTTTATCCACATTTTCCAATAGATAAAGCTTTTGTAAAAGTCCATTGGAGTTGTACCAAAATAAGGACTGCTGAATTCACCAGTCCTTACCATATCTCAATAGTACAGTAAGAGTATTATTTAGACCACATTCAGTGGATTTTTCCTAGGAGACCTATGAAGATTTCCTTGGCTTAGTTCCTCAAAAACCTAACCATGTATCAAACACAAAGTATTTGTTGGCTTTGCTCCCAGTTATCGGTTTCAGACATTGGCTAACCTCCTTGACTAACACGAAGCTTAGAGACTATGCTTTCCCACATGTTCTCATCTCAAAGGTAGCCCACACAGGTGACGGTTGACTGAGCAACTAAGTATGTTTGTAGGAAACACTGAAATGTAGCATAGCTCTGTCCAAGGATGCTCTTACAAAGAAGCATCTAGATGAGTATTTCTTCCTTTCCTTGGTATGTACCCTGCATCTTCTTTGCTTAACAGATTTTTGGATATGATGACAAGTAATTTAACAAATCTTTTAACAGACTTTCCCCTGAAAGTTCCAGATTTTGATATTCTATCTTGTTCAAGAAATTATCCAACTCCCATCCCAGTTAAAGAATGTAATTTTTTTTAAGCATCTTCTAGTTCTCAAGAGGAATTCCAGTACATAAAGTTATTCTGCATCAAATATATCTGCTGCATAGAAAGAATATTGTGGACTCCAAGACAGGCAACTATTGTGCTAAGCACTAAGGCCCCTTCACCAGAAAAGATGGTTTCAATTGCTACATTAGCTAATGGCTCTTTCAATTAATTACTCTGCATTACAAAATGCCCTACTGCTGAAGCTGGTATTTTCTAAAAATGCCAATTTCATTGTGTTTCTTTGAGGGTATTTTTTTGGGAAAAAGTGAAATATCAAACTATTCTCTTTCATTGTTTCATTAATCAAAGACTAGTTCTAACTTTTTGGCTCCTAAAGACTAAATTTCAAGCTTAAGGTATCTATGCATAATTTTTAAAAATATTTTTTTAAATATAAAACTTCATAAGAGATTATTTTGAAATAGTTCATTTAAGCCTTACCCAAAATTTGATTTTTTGTTTGCAAACCATTATTGGGAATGTAGCTTTCCATCACAGCCTCGAAAAAAGTGTCCTGCTTGGCATCATTGAAAGTATTGTGATGATATTGAATGTCACCATATACAGCTCTTCTTGATGAGAAGTTATGATATGTTTTTAATTTATAAATGAGTAATTCCTTTTTTTTTTTTTGTTTTGTTTTGTTTTAATTTCAACTCAGTCTCCTTCACCACAAAGTAAATACAATATTTTCCAGGCAATTCTGATCTAATTTGCAGTTTTAGGCACATACTTATTTTCATATATTTTCATATTTTCTCTCTTCCAAGAGTGAGCAAAGCCAGGATAAACAACCTTTCATGAAGAATGTCCCAGGTCCCCACTCTTGGCTGGCTGTCTTTGTTTTCCATCACCCTTTTTTTCCCAAGTGAAAACTGCATAAAGAGCAAGCTATGTCTTCACCTTTTTAAGACTGCATACACATATAACCTTGTATGGCAGCCAAGGTTCATTTAAACTCTAATTTCACCCTCTTGAACCATTTCCTACTTTTTTTTTTCTTTCCCATACCTCCTTGTTAGTCACTTCCACATTTTTCTGTTTGTATTTTCTTTGAATTCATGCCCCAGTCCATTCTGACACCTTTCTTCTTCTAATAGTAATAGTTACAGAGGCATTACTCCAGGACTCTGCGCTTTGTAGAGATTCCTGTGTATACAAGTATTTTTCATTCCAAAATGTCTGGGTTATAGAAGACAATTGCAGTTTTGCTCTAGCGTGCTGTTGTGCTGCGTCCGTATTCTTTAGAAAAATAGTTTAGAGTTTTGCCTATCGTAAGAAAGTGAGAAATAAGACATATTTTTTTAAAAAAAATTAAATTCTCATCAGCTGAAGAATTTTATTGAATGTTTAGTTCACTTACAGACCTCAGAAAAGAAGCAAGAAATTAAAAACATATTTACATATGAAACTGATTCTTTTTTAAATCAGCTAAAACTGATTTGAATCAGTAAAGCACATCATAATTCTAACACGAAAATGCTCTTAATATAAGTAGCAATAAATTTCCATATATTACAGTACTCAGTGAAGATGAGCTATTCCAATGCAAGTAATAAATAACCATGATCTCAGTATATAACAGTTTGGTTTGGTAGGTTTTTTTTCTCCTAGTCCTAGAGAAGAACACGTTAATATCCAATTCATTCAAACAAAAAGGCAAAACTAGTGGACTCTGACGTTTTGTTTGCTACAGAATATGATGTGCATCACTGATAAGAGCCGAAGGATTGGAAGAGACCTGTAGCTGCAGGGAAATTCATATCCAGAGGCAACCCCCTTACTTAATTCCTATATATTTTATACTAGTTAAAACCCAAATCACTACTGATATTTGGATCAAGATTTGTCTTTTACAAATCAGGACAGCCCACTGAGCTAATGCTCTTTGTCGTAACAGCCCATGCTGGGAAAAGTCAATGGCATTCCTGAGTTGTCCAAGAAAGGTGTGGGAAATTGAAATGAAATATGAATGTCCTAAACTATTCTATCATTGCATGACTGGGCTGAATAAGTCTCCTGTTCCTAGAGTTGAATTTGCCAGTTAGTAAGATACTTTTCATTCATAGCAATGTGAATTAGTGGCAAAGATAAACTTATTCCCTTACAGAAATTGGCTGTCATATTACTTTGCTATGATTACTAAATATAATACTAGTTCTCTGAATTTTCCCATGTTTCTTTTGGCCCTGCAAGTTTATTAATTGTTTACCTATTTGGTAGAAAAATATTCTCTCCCTAACCCTGCAAGGCTATCTTGTATCTGTCTGTGCTCAGTCACTTCCAACCCATAACCTGTTGCCACACTTTCTGGACCGTAGGATGGTCTTTGAATTTTGTTTATTTATATCATAACACTGTTCCACAGAGCACTCAGATAGCATGCTGTACACTAAAGAACATGAACTAGTTTCTAGAATGGCATGGTGGGGTCATAGATGTCAGCTACAGCTCTCATTTGTTTAGGTAACATTTAGAAAAGGTGTAAAACTTAACAAGAGTATATTCAAAGATGTTTTGTGAGGAAAACATCTCAGGAGGTGCTAAGTAACCTCTTAATGGATTTTAAGGCATCCTGTCTTGTATCACAGAAGCACAGGTCTTTATACAGAATGTTAATACAAAATGCAATCATGCAACATTAGCAACACAGTAAAAATGAAATCTACTGTTCAAAATCAGCTGTTAGTTCTATTTTTAAGATCTTGCCATGAACCTTAACATAAGTTAATCTTTCACAATGCACTCTCAATTTTTAATTTTGACATAAACAAAATTTTGAAATAAGACAATAGAAGGTAAAAAAAACCCCACAACTAAACAAAACAAAACATTCCTGAAATCACAAGTTAAGCTAATAGTGGATTCAGGAGAAAGTAAAGAATATGAAAACTAATAAATAAGTCCAGGTTTCAAATGTACTTTTTTTATAAATATACATATGTATTTGTTTGTAGCTTTGTATCTGAAATTAACTTTTGCAGGTGAAAATCACAGACCACTTTCTACACAGGGAAACTGAACATGTCAGTGAGTTATTGCAAAATTAGGTTACGGTTGAATGGATAAGCATGGAAAAACTATAGAGTATTTCTCAAGATGACAGAGGAAGCTATTGGTTTAAAATAGCAGGAATAAGTATTAGGAATAAACCAATGGCAAAAATTACATTTCTTAGGTTTTGTACATATTCTTCAAGTTCAATAATCACAGTCCCATAAATAAACTTAGTCCTTACAATAAACTTGAACCGCAACTAGTTAAAATAACATTCATTTGAGCTTTCTCCTAAGCAAGGAGAAATCAAAAGCACTACAGCTTTTACTGTAAATGACTGACACATTCTTGCCCGTTCTGTCAGGATCCTGATCACAGCCTCATTCCTAAAAGTTCAGTGGGCTGAGCTAAGGTGTTCAGTGCAATGAGCTGAGGCATTTAGTCAATGGTCACCTCCATCGTTCATGAGAAGCCAGAAGCCTAAGCAGCTCTCCTTCCCTGCAGAGCTGCTTCTTAGCAGAGGCTGTGCCTCCCTGAGCC
Source organism: Falco rusticolus (assembly GCF_015220075.1). Classification (NCBI taxonomy): domain Eukaryota; kingdom Metazoa; phylum Chordata; class Aves; order Falconiformes; family Falconidae; genus Falco; species Falco rusticolus. The sequence goes on from NC_051210.1 coordinate 52,250,043, forward strand.
ATGCTGCAGCTGCTCAGCAGCTGTGCCTGTGCCCAGGCTCACACCCATTCAATGTGGACCCAGCCTGGACCCATGGACATGGCCTTCTGGCTTGGGCTTGGACCTGCCTTGCCCCAGTAGACTTACCAGGCTGTCACTACACTAAGCCTGTCCCTGGCCAGTGTGTCTGGGCCTGATCCTGGCCCTGACTTGCTGTCTCAGTGCCCTGGTTCCTTGTCAGGGGGAAGCATATCCCTGCCTGCCTTGCTTCCACCCTTGGCTCCTGGCTGCCTCCTCACAGTGAGCAGCAGAACGTGCTCCTCCCTGACATCTTCATTCAAAGTCTAGGCCACTATTTATCAAAACTCATTGCTTAGAAAACATGTAATAATTTATGGGTTTATTGGAAAATATGTAATGATTCATGTACTGAATAATTGGTTTCATACAGGGAATTTAACAGTACTGTTTGAAAGGTGGTGGAATTGCAGGGTAAGTAGAATTCACAAGAACAACTTAATTGATTCCTTCAAGGTGACAGAAAGAGAGGTGACTGTTAATTCTTCTTGGCCTAATTTCAGTAAACAGTATGTTTTGAGCCCAAATAGCTGAAGTTCATCAGCTTTTTTGTTATAATGGGTTGTGGGGAAAATAACAGGGACTAAGTTTTGTCTTTTGCTTGACATCAGTCTGCCCAAAGAATTAGGTAATAATCTTAAATTTTTCATGCTGTTGTTGAATTACTTCTTAAACATGGTTTACGGACTATAGTTGCTGTGGTGTTTTGCCATGTGCTACTCTATTCCTTTAGAAACTGCTATGCTGATCCTGTTACCACCTAAGATTCTGGTTCAGTTCCTGTATTTTAACCTGTATTCAAAATTTTGTTTTGGAAGGGAATGTTTATTGGAGGTGGGGGTGGGGAGACTTGGGTTTTGAGGCTTTTTGGTGACTTATTTTACTGAGAATTTGAGAATGGAGTCCCAAATATGTCTCAGGTAACATCACTCATTTAATGAAACTTAAATAAACTTTAAATAAAGACTTGCACTATAAAGATCCTTTCCCTGGCCACCTTTTAGAGGCCAGTATTCTAGAATAAAATAAGCATAGGGACTCTGACTGAAACAGTATTATACCATTGAAGCTAGACATAACTTCAGACAGAAAAGTAGTAATTCAACTGTAAATAAGCAATGCATTAGTAAAGCTGGTCAAAGATCAATTAAGACAAATTTAAATCATATGAGGTACCTGAACTACCACAGTGCTTTGTAGCAATAATAAATCACAGTCAGCACTGGCTGCGCTTGGACCAACCACTTACTTTTGTAAACTAGTCAGAACTTGGAAATACAGTTTTCTGACAGTGGTCACTTGGGTGCTAGGCACTTGTTAAGGCCAGCTAAAATGAGTAAAGCTCAGGCAGTTACAGCAAGGTCTTGAGACCCTGCACTTTGAGGTCAGTATAGAGCCCTTGGCCTTATACCAGGCCTGCTAGAGATCATGTGTACTGGATTACAGTTTCAACTTGACCTCACTGTCATAAAATCTCGTAGGAAAAAAGAAAGTTATTGCACATGTAGTGGTTTCTTAGAAAAAAACCTATGACTTGGAAATAATAGTATTTGTTTTAAAATAAAGCTAGCAAAGACTATTGACTAGATTCATTGTGCTATTTGGCTATAACAACTGGAGTAAAAGTGTTCTTCAGAGTTTTCCCCTGTGACCCTGTTGGTATGTGCAAACACTTTCTTGCTTCATGAACAAATGAAATACTAGATTTAGAAAGATATCAGAAATATGTGTATTTTGGCAAGACAAAAATGCAAAAGTAAAGCCATTGTTTGGTGACAGATGACTAATAGTAAGAAAGGCTGGAAAAGATATGTGCATAGAGAGCCTTATTACTGAAGTGAATGAAACTGAAGCAATGATAAGACGGTACTGAAAAATATGTTGGTTGGGGTGTGGGGGTCTTTTTTTGGTTTGGGTTTCGTTTGTTCCCTTCCTTCTTTCCTTCCCCCCTTCTCTTAGATTAATCATTTTGCATGCCATGTTTGTGAAAGAGGTGAGATTCTGAAAATATGACACATGATTATGTCTTAGAAGTCCTGACTAACTCTGTTTTCATTTCAGTGGTACAACTCTGTAGGTACATTGTGGGTATCTGACAATAGCTTTATAACAGTGAGAAGGAAATTGCATGGCAATCCTGATTTATGATGAAAATTTCAGCAGATCCTTTATTTGTGGAGTATACAGTGGTTTGAGATTAAGACCCCAAGGAACATTTGATTCTTTAGTTTTATGTAGTGAAGCAGATTCAAACTGTACTTAACAAGCAGAATTGCATTTGTGAATTGCTTTAGGAAAAAAAAAAATCAGTTTTGATCTCTTTTTTACTTTAGCTTAGTGTGTTCAGAAGTGGAACAGTTCATGAACATAATGTTCAGTGCATAAGTCTGAGTTTTGCATTGTTTAAGACATAGGCTTTATACAATGGAAAAGCCTAGGGCAAGTGTGCTTTCTAAGGTCTGATTTGCTGTACCATAGTCTAGGCTTCTCTGTGGAAAATCTAAGTCTAGTCATAGCACTTCACTTACTTTTGGATTTATGATTATGTAAGTAGAAAGAATCAGTAATACATAAGCATGGCCTTCAAACACATTACAACTTCATATGGATTCACACCAATCTTCTACTTTAAGGAAATGGAATAAAAAAAATATAAATTTATATATCTACTACCTAGATTACTGAGAATGTATTATTACAAGTGAGAAGTACTTGGATTCATTGAATCAACATTCAGCTTTTTCATTAACTTAATTAGCATAGGCAAAATGACTGAAGATAAATACTGCAAATCTTTAAACTGTTTCGGTTATGGTTTCTTCATCTAGTGGAGTTATTTGACTTCTTTTGTTATTTTTGCTGCAAGTTCAAATGCAAATATCTGTGATAACATAGCCATGATAACGCTAGTAATTGGATTATGCACTGAAAATACTCCTGAAGAATTACATTTGATAAAACTAGGTTTGGTACAGAATCTGGATAGCCGAATGCCCACAATTTATAAAGCCTATAAAATCTAATACTATATTATCTGTTGACTGAAATGTATTATGGCTGACAATAGGTTTTTATCTCCTTTTTGTTCCCTCCTCTTTTATTTTTTTTTTTAAAAAAAAGAAAGAAAAAAAAAAAGTAAAATTTTTCTTTACATTTCTTGGCTTAGTAAACCTTTACTAAGAATGTCAGTATCACAAAAACAACAAAGCAGATTATCTGGACTCCATATCTTGTAAGAAGCTAATCTCCCATCTTTCAAATGAAACAAAGAAAATACCTCAAGACATTTTGTTGTATACTCCTGAACAGGGAGCAGTACCTGAAAACAGTATGAAACATAGTGGTGTGTATAGCTAGTCATCTAGTGTACTGAGTATTCAGTCTGCATCATAGCAAATTCTGCTCTTGCTACATAAATGGCTTCAGCTACTTTTTTATCAGCTTATTCCCAATTGAAGCCACAAAGAAGATTTTGAGAACAGTCCATTAGACCTACCATATTAGGAGAACCGTAAGGTTGAAAACTAGCTCTTTCTTTAGAACAGAAGAAAGCAAGGCAATGAATGGGAGATATGACATCCAGAACTGTTACTGCATAGTCAGGATTCAGCAGGCAACCATAAGGACAGGCTGAAGTTAGAAGGGACCTCTGGGGGTCATCTAGTCCAAAACCTCTGCTCAGGCAGGGTCAACTAGGGCAGATTGACAAGGCCCATGTCTTTATGGGCCTTTTCAAAATGTCCAGGGATGGAGATTCCAGAACCTCCCCAGGCAATCTTTTCCAGTGCTCGGTCATCCCCACAGAAAAGAGGTTTCTTATGTTCAGGAGGACCCTCCTGTGTTTTTACATTTGTTCCTGTTGCCTCTGGTCTTGTCAAATAGGTACAACTGAAAAAAGTCTGATTCCACCTTCTTTGCACCTTCTTTTCAGATTTTTATATGCATTGATGGGATCTGCCCTGAGACTTCCCTCTGCTAGGCTAAACAAGACTATCATCCAGATAATTAATAAAGATGTTGAATTTGGCCTGCTTCATGTTCCTGTGACCTAACTTACTTTCCATTACATATTTCAGGGTGTCATGTAGTGTAGGGGCTCCCTTGGGGCCAGGTATGGTGGGGACTCCTTAGGGGTGGGTAGGGCAGGACCTCAGTGAGACCCCATTTGCTGCCCCCAGCCAGGGAGCATGTCAGGCAGTGGGGACAGTCAGGGGTAGCCCCAGAGCAGGGCATTAGGCACTCCTGTGAGGATAAGTCCAGGCTGAGTCCAGGCTGCAACATGAGCCTGCAGGTGTGTGTCAGGACTGATGCTGGTGAGTGTACCCAGGGTCAAACACAGCCCCAGGAGGACTGAAACAACTTCATCAAAAATTTATCATTGACAAGGAAAAAAGTGGCACTGGAGTAAATCTGCTGGTCATGTAGTAATGTAAGATAACTTTTTGATTTAGGAGGAAATTATCTTTTCTAGTCCTTTCCAGCATAACTTTTATATTTGAGGTAAAACTTTGCATATTAGCACAATTATCAAGGACTACATGCAAAGTAAATCCGTTTTTCAGTTCCCTGATGAGAGGGAATATATAAATAAAAATATATAAATAAAATATATTTGAACAGGTGTTACTCCACATCACAGCATTCCCCGGTTCTTGAAAACAGACATCGGCTATGCTGATTCCTGATGTGAAGTACTGTAGTTTTTGACAGTCTTTGTATGTATTGCCAATATTTACTTTAGCTTCCTGGATTCATAAACAGAAACAAAGAGTGTAGGGTATCTGATACCACAGAGTGCTAGAAATCAGCCAGAGACTGTTATGCATAAGGCTATTGAATAAATAAGAATTTTTCCAGCCATATCTATTGATAAAATAGGTCTGCTTCAGAGGGAAAGATAAGGAAGACAGACTTAAAATCTTAAAATGCAGATCTTTCATTTGGCTTTATATACTGTTGCTGGAGCAGGAAAAAAACCAAAACAAAAAAGAACAAGACAAACAAGCCAACCAAAACCCAAACAGTGATGTATGAAGCTTACAAATGAGATCCATCTATATATTTTTTGAAAAAATTATTTATGCCACCATTGATGTGGGGATTTGAAGAATTGTTTTAATAGCACAACCATTCTTTAACCAGGGACTATTTATGCACAGTTAAGAACGTATGAAATCAAATTAGAATGCATCAGTAATTACATCCTTTGGTGATAATATATCTTCCTTTTCTTCTGATCAAGCCTATCACAATATTCGTCCAAACAAATGGGAAGTTAGAGCACACCTGATACATCTGGCCAGATTTCACTAGCACATTTTAGGAAAGCACTTTATGAACTGAAGAAAACAGTAAACAGACTGTACTGAATCGGCAAACATGAATAGTGAGTGGATGATGGACAGTGAATTCAGACGTATGGAGAATTTTTTTAATGAGTGTTGCCCTTGCACAATAAACTCAAGTCCTTACCCTGACATTCACTAAAATTAGTCATTAGGATTATCTCAGCTTATATTTTCAGAAGCATGATAGAAGAATTTCTCATAAAAATTTAATCACTATGCATATGAAAACCAAGAAAATCCAAATACATTATTTGTTCGAAGCCAAATAAACCAAAATGTATAAATTAAGAGTTTAGAACTTCTAAAGCCTAAACCCTTTTTCTTCAGATCCCAAAGCCTAGTAAATACCATTTTTGCTGTTGTTGGTTGAGAGAAATTTTTACATCAGCCTGACCATACAGTGTCGGGACCTGGCTAGACTTGCCTTGACACAGGTTGATTTTATCTTGCTTTAACAAATAATGTCTAGAGGCCAAGTGATGACTGCCAAACATATTGGAGCTGCATCCTCTGAGTTTCATTACGTCAAGGTCTGATGATTTATATCATTATCATAACTTGAATTTCCAAAATTTTGCTGTATATCATGTGCTATGTCTTCATTTAGGTGATAAAATATCACAAATTTTGGTTATCTAAAGCATCCAGCTTAAATTTATCTAACCAAATTTGAGATAATATTGTCTGTTTGAGTATTTGGTTATGTGCATCAACTGACTGCTTTTTGAGACCAAACAGAGTCATTGATAAGCAGAAAATAAGATGTCACGAGGAGCCAACAGGGATATTTACTAAGGCATAATCCTCTTACTTGGCTTACTATTACTGCATCCTTCTCTGTCAATGTCTGGTTGCTTTCTTAAGCCAAACCTTCTAAACAACAGTATTGCCATGTGGTAATATATAGCCTTTTTTGTTAAATCTGATTACTCCTTAATTTGAATTCCTTCCTCTCAAAAGAGCCATGTCCTCATACCTCCTTTGCTTCACATACATGAGGACATGGAAGTACTCAACTGCAGCATACATGAATGATGATTATTCATTCAGCCATGAGGTTTAAAGATGGAACTGTTTGCCAGGAATGGAAGACAGTCCTTTCGTTCTGAAAATAAAACCAAGCCAGCCTTAAAATGCAAGACCTCTGAAGATTAAGTTGTCTAGCTTAATCAGAGATAAGATTGAAGGATGACTTCTACATGAATATATATGTATATGCGCACAACTGTAATAGAAAAGAGAGGACAGCTGTTAAACTTTGAAGACAAAATGGCAACATTAATCCAGTTATTGAGAACCAAATTTTAGACAAGTATAGCATGAGAATTAGAAATAAATATTCTAGTTGTGAGGTATTTAAATATTGTCAGATAGTGCAATCATTTGATAACAAAACTATTTCAAAGGTACATTTCACTCCAGAAAACCTTATAATGCCTGTGTGTGGTTTTAATGGATATAGGACTGCTTTGGTTCATTTGGACCTTGAAATCTTTTAATCTCTGATTCCCCATTTTCATCACCATCTTTCAAGGTTACTGGGGAAAACAAAATTTAATGCATTGACATTTTAATGTTCTTCATACTTGCATCTTTACATTAAACTAGTAACAAAATCAAATTTCATGCTTCAGAGCTTTAGGCAGTCATCAGCAAAGTGAAGGAGTACATTGTCTTGATGAGCAATTGGTTAGATATATTTTTTTCTCCTCTTCCTCCAAAGAATCAGAGGCTGGCTGCAGCTATAGACTGGAGGAAAGATAGATAAAGAGACACTTAGAAAATATTTCTTCAGTGTATCTGCTGACATATTCAAGGTCATGCTGATCTTCAGATTTTTATTCAAGCAGGAAGTTTTCCCTGATCAGTCTGATGGGAATTGTCAAAGATTTTTTTGCCAGCTTCTTAGTTTTCTTTAGAGCAAAATGAGCAGATGAAGCTCCTGAAGTGTCATAATGTAAAAAATATTTTTCACCTTCTAAATGTTATGGTCAGAATAAATCAGTTATTGACAAAAAGTTTCAAAACTGAGCTCAATTTTGTTTGGATTATCTGAATATAATTCAGATATTAAAATTCCACCACTGTTAAAAATCTGGAGTAGAGGAGCACATGTGGTCCTCTCTTGATGCCGTGATCTACCCAAGGAGAAATATATACAATCATTACACTTATGGCCTCAAAGAAAGATAAGTTACGAAACTTTGCAGTTCTCAGATCAAAAGGCTGGCAGCTGTAGTGGTTGACCTTGGAGAGCTGCCAGATCCCCACCCAGCTGCCTTCTTATCCCCACTTCTTAACAGGACAGGGGGAGGAAATCAGATAGAAGAGCTTGTCAACTGCTAATATCCCTACACTGTTTATGGGGAGAGCCATAAAAGCACCTAGTTAAAATAAGGTAAAAGAAAGAACCCATCAAAGTCCTGACTATTGATTAGCCATAGGATAATACAAACTGTGGAAAATATGTACCTTCTTAAAGATCACTGTAAATATGAGGTTGAATAAATTATTTAGTTTATAGCTCTAGTTAAATAAGAATATGATGAACTTCAAAGAAATTTAAGTATTTCACTTTTCATAACATCCCCCATTTACATTTTTTTTCATAAGGAAAAAAGTAACTGTCATGTTTTCGTTTCCTAAAAATGAGATGTTTCTGTGATGAGTTAACTTTAGCTGACTTTCAGATGTTCACCAAGTCACTCTCTCACTCTCCCTCCTAAACACAGGAGGAGAAAAAAAATTAGATGGAAAACCTCATTAGCTGAGATAAAGAGATCACTGACCAATTATTGTCAACAGGCAAAACAGAACCAACTTGGAGAAAATGTATTTAATTTATTGTCAAATAAAAATAGAATAGGATAGTAAGAAATTAAAAAAAACCTAAAAATATTTTTCCCCCATGCCTACCTTCTGCCCGAACTTCACTTCTGACTCTTCTATCACCTTCCACCCTGAGCAATGCAAGGGAATGGGAAATGGGGGCTATGGTCTGTTCATAATACTTCATATCTGCCTTGCCTTCCTTCCAATCCTTTCCCCCTGCTCCAGCATGGGATCCTCCCCATGTATACAGCCCTTCATTTATTACTCCAGTGTGGGTCCTTTTGATGGCTGCAGTCCTTCCAGAACTGCTCCAACATGTGTCTTTCTGTGGAGTATAGTCCTTCAGGAACAGACCGCTATAGCATGAGTCCCTCATGTGCTGCAGGTCCTGCCAGAAAACCTGCTCCTGCATGGGCTTCTCTCTGCAGGCTCCTGTGTGGTCTTTCCACAGTGTCCAGCTACCTTTAGGTCATGTTTTCCTGCTGTGGTGTGGAGTCCTTCATGGCCTACAGCATGGATATCTACTCCAGTGTGGTCCTCCGTGGGCTGCAGGGGTACAACCTGCTTCGCCATGGTCTTTTCCATGGGCTGCAGAGGAACAGAGGCTCCACTGCCTGGAGCACCTCCTCCTCCTCCTTCTGCACTGACCTCCAGGTCTGTAGGGCTGTTTCTGTCACATTTTTCTCGCTTCTTTAACAGCTGCTATCAGTATATTTTGCCCTTTCTTAAACATTAAATGGATTATGAAAACAGGAGCTTAAAAAATAGAGCAGGCAGAAAAAAGTTTATAATTATGACTATTTTTGCATTATTATGACAAAAGTGTTGAAAAACATGATCAACATCTTTCTCTATAAAATCCTAGTTAATTTTGATTTCAAGCAGTAAATAAACTATTGAAATTTGGGAACAGGCAGAGAAGTAAGAATCTGTGCTCAGAAATCAGCTCTTACAATTTCTCAAAGTGCATCTTAGAAGATGCCTTTCTTTTATTTTTACGTAAGAAATTCATCTCTTTGGCACAAAGTAGAATGTGAGAATCTCAGTCACTGTAAGTTCTGGCAACAGGATCAACATATTTATTAAGATCTTGCAGTTAGTGAGGATGTGTGAGAGATTTGCTTTCTTTCCATTGTCCCGGCTAAAATCTCATGTTTTTGTCAAGTTTCTCTCAGTCTCAAGTATGGCATCTCTTGTGGATTGAGAACTTGTGATCCTATCTAAAAGCTATTGCAGCTGATGAGAACCTTCTCCTTAAGTCAAGAAAGCTTGGAGATTTTTTTTTTTTTTTTTGAGAGGTCAGTAGGATACAGAGTTTACATCTTTGGGGGCAGCAGGAGATCAATAATCTCATGCTGTCTTGAAGATGTGCTACAGTAAAAGAGATTCTTTATGATTCTTTCCACAGAGTAGAGAACAGGGTATATGACTTTCTGCTGATAAATACAATTTTTTATAAAGGGACAGTGACAGACAATATAAAGAGGTAATAGTAATAGAAAAACCTTTCATGTATTACTATGCTCTGTAATGCAAATATCTTATGCTGATGTTGTCAATAAAAAATCTGGAATTCATGTTATATATAAAGATAATAAGTGAAGTTTATGTCTGTGAGTTTCACTTTATTTGGTTTTGTTTGGTGGTTTGTTTTTTTTTTTTTTAAATTTTAGTATTGACTGTTAAAAATACATGTTGTACACTTAGAAACAGGATCATGGTGATCAAGTGCTGACAGAAATTAAGGGTATTTTAATATTTTTCTTTCTTCTCTAGTTGTTCAGTGCCATGCTTATGGTGTAGTTACAACACTGTTGATAAAACCTCATAAACTTAACCTACACAAAGCTTTAAGAACTAAAAAGGCTTCATTTAAGAGCATGTTTTTTCTTTTTCTTCTTCCCTCTTTGTCTTTGTTTTGTTTTTAATATGTATTACTGTGTCTGTAGGAAATGACCTAATGGCAAATGTTTTCATGCTTTTAAACTAAAGCAAAAACATAAAAAGTAAGAAATATTCCATCACTGGGGAAGAAAAAAATATTTTTAATGTGTCATTTTCAGGGATAGTAACTAAAGATATGATGTGTGTTTATACTAATTGTTTTACTAATTTGATGTTATTTGTTCTATTAATCTGATATTGTTTACCTTTGCATAATAAAATAGAATAGAAACATGAACTGTCTCCACATAAACATACCTGGAGATCATAAACACAGATAAAAGATGCAGAATAAATGAAGTATTAACATTGAAATGACTTAAGTAATTGTAAATGTGGGTGAGTTTTTCAAATGAACAAACTGTATCATGTAGGGTCATATCCCAAATGTGTTAATAAAGAGAAATAGAAAAGGGTTTTCATTTTTTTAAAGGTAAGTCATCAACATCACATATACACATCCTTTCTGTTGAATGAAATCAGCTAGGGCTTCCTGAACGCTGTGTTATTGCCACTATTTATAGAAGCTAAAAGAATACCATGTCATTTTTACAAATAATTTTACTTTTAATTTAATTGATACTACTAAGAAGAATTTGGGAAGTAATTTTTCCCACCTTCAGGAATCGTGAGTATGGTGTCAACATTTCTTAGGAACGATCACTGGTGTATTGTTTCTGTGATGGCTGAGGCAGGATTTCGTATTATGTCTTGTGATTTTAGTAAGTAATTTTCGCACAAGCTATTATATCAGTGTCCCATATGACATCTAGCACACCTGAATTCTTCTCCTGATATTCTTTTGACCTGAACAAGGACTTTTATGGCAGTATCTTGTAATTTTTTTCCAGTTCTAGATATAATAAGAGACACTACTTCTTCTCACAAGCCTTCTGTTAGTGTCTAGCTTATGTTTGTTCAGCAGCATCTTAAGTCTGAATTTAATACTTTGGAACACATTGTGTCCAAAAGCATATATGTAAATGTCAGTGCTGAAGCTTAAACCTTCTTAACATTGTCAACTATATATTGGCCCATTTTCCAAGAAAATATAAATATTGTAGCCCTCCTGGCACAGAATTACAGTATACATAATAGAGGCGAGAAACAATAATGTACAGTGCTCCTGTACTGTCTAACGGACGTTGCAGACAGCTCAGCTCAAAGCTTCATGTTTATCTGTTGCTTTCATTCAGGAGCCAAAGTGATGTTTTCTTCTGTTCCCAGCTGATAACAACTGCAAAATATGGGCACAAATAACTTTGGGCCAATTGCATCCATGTCAGAAAAAAGAAAAAAAAAAAAGATATTGCTAGGCTTATTGGCTGGAAGGTGGTGAAAGTGCTCATAGGTTTCCTGAGGCTGAAATGCTTAGAGTTGGAGTCTAAGGGAAAGGGAAACAGAGTTCCAGGAAAAAGGAGGAAGAGAGAGCCATGAAAGGGTATATGCAAATATGAAGTAAATTAAAAGCAAATATAAGTATTTAAGAAGAAAAAGAAATTCTAAGACATTGGTTACTTGCTTTACTGGAATGGAAAACACTTACCCAGATGGTTCCAGCTGTCTAAGTGTGGGAGAAAGATCTCATGGTGTTACTGCTGCACAAGTTTTCCAATTTCAAGTTAGGAGCAATAGAAGAGACGAGATTTCTACTCCTTAGCCTCTGTTGATAATTCAGTATTTAGTTAATTGTCATATGTCTCCTGTACTTCTCTGCCTCATGGAATTCAAGGCCAGAACTGTCTGGAATTTTACCGTTATGATATTTTACCATCAAAATAATAAAGTATCTTTTAATCAGTCGCAGGCTTTTTGCTGTGGCAACATTAGTACCCATGTGAAAGAGCAGGAATGGATAGTCGTCTGGCGGTTGCACTGAGATTTTCAGTCTTGCGGTGACCTCCCTTAATCATGCCTCATGGAGGCAGCAGACTACCCTGAAAAGAGGATCTGGTCTGCAAACAGGTGCTTCTGTTCCACACAGGAGGGAATCACCAATGACCATAACTCACTGTTATTTCTTCTTGGCTCTGGTTTTAATGAGATTTTGTTGTGAGGGGTTGGTCATTCTGAAACGTCTGCTTGCATAGGTTCCTCCTCTATCTCATTATACACTTCATCCACCATACTCAGGGTCTTATACCTATTCTGTAAAGTTATGGAGGACAAGGAAATGTTTCTTTTATGACTTCATGTGGTAACGTTCTTCCACTCCTCCTTACCCCTTTTAACCCTGCCTTCTTCCTGGCACAAAACAGATCTTGGACCTCCCTTCTTAGTGGCCATGCTGTGTTGGCTTGCAGTGCATCAGGGATGGCAGAGTGCAGCTCCATTGATCAATCTCCTTCTCAGACGCCCAAACATTCCTCAGTCTTCCCACCTCCTCCTGCAGCTTGTCCACCAAGCAGAGCAGTCTGGTCACACCTCCACATAGGCTTGCTTGGTCTCTGACTCCAGGAATAACCCTTCACACATACAACAGCTGGAAATCTGGATGGTTGTGTGCTTGGACAGGAGCTCAGTCTGTGTGGCTGCATGAGTTCTACCAGGTGCTAGAAGCTCAGGGGGAGCAGAGGACACTGCTTTTTCCTGGGTGATCAACATGCTGCTGTACGTGCTTCTGCACCCACGCCCACTGCCACATGGCCTTCTTGTACCTGCAGATAGCTTTCATGAGGACCTCTTCTATGATTTTTACTGGGAACTAAAGTGAAACTGTTTGGACTATGCTTTTCTGAATCTTCCTTTTCACCTATTTTGGTAGCTGGATATAATATTTATCAGGTTTTAGTCAGTTGGAACTTCTTTTTATCTCCATGACCTTTCAAAGGTGACAGAGAGCAATTTAAAATTGAGAGGCTTTTTCATTAATGTTCTGTTTTAAAAATAGTTTGTCATAATTTTGAAGACCATAATAAGGTGATGAAAATTAGAAAAAATAGTACCCTAAGATCAAAATAAACATGGATCTTCATTATTTGGATACCTAAATTAAATTCCTTTGATCTGAAAGACTTCTATTTTCTACCGTTACATGTCCTGATTTTACTTTCTTCAGTACCAGCATTAAAAAATGCATACCTTATATGAATATTTTATGTAGATTTAACAGTTACAAATTCATATAACAGTAATTTTTTAAAAAACTTTTTATAGCAAAATGAAATATTATTTAGAGCATTTATTTATACACATGTTGTATCACACATTCAAGGAGGTATTCAAAGAGTGTAATAGTTTCTGTTTCCATCCGTTTTATGGGTGTTCTGATGAACCCCTAATGTGACAGGCAAAGAAAATGTAATCAATGTCTTATTGCGCTTGGAAGACTGTGAAAAAAAGTAACTGACACAATATTTTCTTCCAGGTGGGAGCAAAAAGCAACTGCATTCCTGGCCCTTTACAATCTAGTTAAGAATTTGAGTGACGGAATGTTGGCGCCAGCTGTGGAAGAGCTTATCAGCCTCAACTCCAAGTAAGTGAAGTCCTACATATTCGGAGGTTCATTTCAGACTAAATTTACAAAGCCTACTGATTTCTAATAAGAAACATGGATTAAAAATAGTTTCTAAGGCACTGTAGAGCACTTTAGTTTCTCATATTGTGGAATTAAATTTCTCATTTAAACAACGTCTTTAAATTAGTACGTAACTTCATCTCTTCATAATGTTATTTTGCAAAGCTAATGACATCTCATTCTGATTCCTCTTCCTTTGTAGACAACTGAAAACACTCCCTTAAAGACAAATTATTATAAAGCATAAACATAAAATATAAAAATATATGTATATGTTCAGTGATCAAGAAAATATAGATAAATAGTAATTGATTTGATGTAGAAGACCAATAGGTTAAAAAAAGTAAGGAAAATTATTTGAGTGTTAATTAAATGGACCTTCCTTCCTGTTGCATTTCTAATGGAAGAAGACGTGGGAGAGAACTGTGGATGAAGGGCAGAGTTAGAAGCCTTGGTTGTCCAAAGATGATCTTTGAGGGAGTCCCACAAGTTATCCTTCATGTCCTTGGAGCTAAAGTGACAGCAGTGCTAAAGCCACAAAGTACAGGAGTTATACACAAACATAAAAAAAAAATAAATCTGCAGAGAACATCTTAATGAAAATATGTGGAAGGCACCAGAAGCATTAAAGCACACTTCTCATGCTTGTAGTCTTAGGTTTTTTATTATTCATGAACTCCTGTATCTTGATGTCCCAAGGCTGCCAGTGTTTAAAAGGCATTTGGGCAATGCCCTTGAAAACATGCTTTAACTTTTGGTCAGCCCTGAATTGGTCAAGCAGTTGGACTAGGTGATTGGTTTAGGTCCCTTCCAGCTGAAATAGTGTTTCTATTCTATTCTATTCTATTCTATTCTATTCTATTCTATTCTATTCTATTCTATTCTATTCTATTCTATTCTATTCTATTCTATTCTATTCTATTCTATTCTATTCTATTCTATTCTATTCTATTCTATTCTATTCTATTCTATTCTATTCTATTCTATTCTATTCTATTCTATTCTATTCTATTCTATTCTATTCTATTCTGTTCTGTTCTGTTCTGAAGAGTAAATAAAAAAAAGTAACAGAGAAGAGGTCTTTATAATAATAATTCAGTTAAAAGTGCTATGCACACACTCGTAGTATCTATCTGTTTGTCACTGTTCCCATAAGTTCCAAGATTGGTGGTTTTGGTCTGGAGTTTAGGGTAAGCTATGGTAAGCAGTCAACATCCCGACTTCTTTGGTGGAATGAGTATGATGTTCACGTAGTACATTTCTTCCTACTCAATCTAGGATTTACTTGGCATCATTTTTGCATTTCCTAAAACTCTTTACATTTTTCTATTTCTTCATTGGCCTGCTAGTCCATTGTACAGAGTGTGCTATCTGTATGGTTTTTTAGGCTTTTTGCAACTCATGATTGATACATATCTGCACTTTAATTGAACATTGGTGAGTTCTTCATAACTTTAGGGTCTCAAGTACCAGACTGAACTTCTTTTCTTGTCATTTACTGCCTGTGCTCCCCCACACACCACCATGTACTCCATTTCCAAGGCCCCTGCTTTGCACTAGAAAGCCCTTCTGACCAAACAATTACTTTAAAGCTATTGACATTTTCTATACAGAATACCTACTTGTTATTGTCATCTATTAAAAATTATGATTATACCCTACAAAAACAAAAAACAAAACAAAATACCTCAAACCAAAATATGAAAGTACAGCAGGTCAGGCATAGCAAGGTGGTCATGAGAAAAAAATCACATCTAAACAAGTTAAAATACAGCTTCAGGCAGGTCAGGGCAGCTTTAGACAGAGTTAAGACTGACAAACTTCGGTTCTGAAAGCTTGCAAAATGAGCACAAAGCCCGTGGTCTGCTACTAGCAATAGTGAAACTCTTATTTACTGCACTGCCATGAGCAGTGCTTGATCTGTTAACTACTTGTCTTAGTTGCTAAAGTCTGGTACAGCGTAGTATTGAACCTGGGAGAGCAATGGTCTTGTCTATGCTGCCAGTGTTCTCTATCTGGATCATAGATAATGTAAAGGAGGAACTAGTAACAAAATTCTGTAATAAAATGTTAGCTATTCATGAAATTAGCTTATTACTTCTGTTAATTGCTTATGTGTGAGAGTTAAAAATGTCAGGATTGGTACAAATAGCAAAATTAACTAAATAATTTTTAAAAAGTATTAATTTGTCAATTTATCCACAGTTACTGGGGGAGGGAGTAAGGTTTCCCTTTAACTCTGAAGAACTCTCTTAAGCTGTGATTAGATTTTATATTTTGTGTATAAACCTCCTGTAAATTTTCTGTAATGTTCAAATATCCAAATTCAGAAACAAATGTTTAATTAGAAACATTTGCTAATTTATTTACACTGAATGAAACAGCAGTCACAAAGATTATGTTGTTTTAATCTAAATATGCTGGAATAGATCGTATGTCACTTGCACCAAAATAGTTTGGAATTTTTTTTGGAACAAAAAATGGGAGGAAACATTCTTGTCTCTGCACCTCATCTTTCTACAGCTCCTTTTGACCCCAACATTAAAATATATAAATAATGAAATCTAAAATCAACACTCTTAAAGCTGCTAGGTTTCTTCTTCCCTTTGTGGTATTCTTATTTTCATATAAAAATACATATTATTATCCATAGATGTATACCTGCTGATTGAATTCTTACTGAAGAAAAGTTTAGTTGGCTTCCTTTGCTGGGGAATGTTTGCAGTAATTCACAGGAAAGAACTTCTGTGTTCATTGATAACATTACAAATCAAACATGCAAGCAAACATTGTATAAAAAACCCTCTCCCTATGTTTTATTTCAGATCTGTCTACAAAACTCCCAAACCACTGTAGTTTGACTCTGCATTTCTTTTTTTAAGGCAATTTAAATCTGACTTTCTGTTCCCTAATAAAGCATTAGCATTCAAATAATGTCAGTCAGATTAGCAAGCAGCCTACGTGCACGCAAACACATCATTGCTTACTACAGCAAAAATCATGTTTAAACACTCACTGCTTCAAAGCATTATAGCAGTGAATATAACAGCTGATCCCTCTCTAATCTATACACATTTAGTGAGGTTGTGAAAAGCTCAGCAATATTCCAAGAGGGCAGCTAATGCACCTGTTTTGTTTCATCTGCCTTTGGAGGTCCTTTCTGAAGTTTGTATGAAACTTGGTCCAGACCTGATTGGTTTCAGGCTTCCCCATGAAACTCAGTCCTTTCAGGACGGATCAGCTCAGTATTGTCCTATTCACTCATCACTGAAAGGTCTTATGCAAACAGAGTGTTTAGTTTGTGGTGGACCACAGTACAGTTCTTAGACAGATATACAAGTATTTACTATAAATTCCAAATGTGAGGACTCACGTTGTCCAGCAAAGAGGAGACTGAGGGGTGATGACTGGATAATAGGTTCCTAGATTACATCTTCACACATAGATTTTAGTTCCACTGTCCAACTCTTCAGACTGAAACTATAGTTTTCTGTTCACTACAGCTGCTGTCTTCTGCTCCTCAGGGCTGCAAAAGACACATGGCCTGGAACCACCATGCATGGATGTTCAGCTTAGATTCTATGCGCTAATTAGGTCTAATCAAACTGTAAAAAAAGAGGTGGTAGTGTATGTCCCTGTCCTGGATGACCAGAAAGGTTGTGCACTATTAGCTGGAAAGATAGCAACTGTTCACATTAAATAATGAAATCCTTAAGAAGATTTGCCAATTCTTTGGAAACTTTGCAATTGTTACTTTAAACCTAAAGTTGTCTTTTTATTAGGGAATGGCTAGAAAAAATTATTCTTCCTATAAAACTTGGTTGAACTTAGAAGAAAATGGTCCTAGCCAGCTGTAACTAATGTACAGGAAATTCCCCAGTTTATATTTTCTTTGATGTGTTTAAGGTAGTCCTTGTAGAAGGTAAAAGAATCAGTGGGGACAGAAAACTGGCATTCTTTCAGTGGTAGTGGGCAGCGGGATCATGATGGACAGATTTCCTGCAGTAGTATGACACTTCTGAAGAATTTGTGTGTGACAGATGGGATAACACCTGCAGACAAGTCAAAGGGGCTATATTAACATTATTGAAAATATGAAACTATGAAAAGTGAGTAAATTAAGGGTGTCACATCTTTCACGTCTGCAATATATCAAGGAATATCAAGATTTAGAAAAGGTGAAAGAACAGAGGACAATTGACTTATTTGAAACTTCTTCCATAGCCTTGAATATGTAGAAAGTAAAGGATATTGGAGGTGTGTGTAGATTAACCTGGACAAAGGTCTTTAAGACCACATTTACCATAGCTGTCACTACTAAATCTAATATGAATTAGCTGGCTGTGTTACATTCATGTAAGAGTAGCTTCATTGCTGTACTTGCGGTGCCTTTCTCAGCTGACATGTAGGAGAACTTCTATGCCTTTTATTTTCAGTTGTCATGTGAGCATGTCCAGTGTAGACTTAGTTCAAGCAACAACCGAAATTAATCTTAATGAAACTTTGGTTGTTTGATTTCTGAATGTCTCTAGAGGAATTAGGTGCACTTTAAATTTACTTTTTTTGAGAATTTTAAATTATTTTAAAGTGTATTTATATAGAAAGGCTCCATCAGAATGATTGTATAAAACAGGAGTATACACACATACTTTGATCATGTAAACCATAGGTCTAGCTAATAAGAATTTCTACTTTTCAGGTATGAGTACTGTTTTATTTTTTTAAAGGTGTCAGAAAGAAAATGTTCTTTTAAATGAGTAATAAAGTTACATGAGGAACTTGCAGCAGCAAATAATCCTTAAAATTTGAGATAGTATAAATATGAGCAGAGAGCAGCTTATATGGAAGAAAAAAAAAAAAAAAAAAAAGAGGTTCTACTTGCCTTTCTAGATTTCTCAACTAGTAGTCCTATGCAATGCAATAGGTGCATCTTTTGCCAAAGATGTAGACACTTTACAATTTATTTATTTTTTTTTTCTAGAATGGAATGTCCTAAAATGATTCTAAGCTTCCAGAACTACATAGCAAACTGCCTCTTATTCTCCTGTTTTTCTGTATTCAAAAGGAAATATTGGTTCACTGCTGAGTAGTACTGTACCACATTTTGCCTCTGTTATTCATACTGAATGCATCCCTCCTCTCAGAGAATTTTCACTGAAGCCAGTGTGACTCGTTGCAGAACAAAGCACTTGTCAACATGAGAAAGGGTGTGCAAATTCTCTTCTTTAATGTTTAGAAGAATATTATATTCCTTTAAGGCCCCCTGCCCGTGGGAGATGGGGCAAGTAACTGACCCATGAAACAGCAAAGAGAAGTCTTTTGTTTTAAGAACTAAGTCCTGTTGGAAGATTTTAGGGCTCTTAATTTTTTCACCAGACTTAACTGTAAGCAGTTGATTGTCTCACATTAGTCAAAGTGCTAGTAATTAAAAAAAACCCAACACTAACAAACAAACAAAACTAAACAAAACAAAAACAAAAAAACCCCAACCAACCAACCAAAAAAACCCCCAAACGAACCAACTCCTTTCTTTTGGTCTACTTTTTCTTTTCCTGTTAACTTTTTATTAAAAATGGAAATGTGTTTCAGAAGGCATTGAGGTTAATCCAAATGATATCACTCGTAGTGCAAAGATCAGAAGTGCTCTGTTTTCTTTTGTATTATTTACTTATTTGCCTGTTGCTCTGAATAATTAAGATGTGTGTAAAATAGAGCCACATAAGCAATAGTTCACAAACTACTGACTAATTCATCGATTCCTGCTGCTTTGAAATATGACTACAATTTGTGCTGACACTTACAAGTAACATGATTTAGGGACAACACTTTCCCAATTAACATTATAATGTATAACTTTATTTAAAAATCATATTACTATGTAAAACTTCTTAAATGGGCAATAGAATTCCTATCGCTAGCGCCCAGATATTTATGTTATAGAAATTCACAGTTATTTAAATATTTATAAAATGAGAGTTGAAAGAAGCACTTTTGAAAAGCAGTTAATAATGAACAGACATCAAGGGAGCCATCATTACAACAGCAAAGTGCTGTGGAACTCCAATAACTTCACTTGTGCAGAAGCAGGCCATCAAATTTAATTAAAAGCAGTCAAAAATAAACTGAAAAATTGAACTGCAAAAGCTTATCCTTTGCCGGCAGCTGAAGGCAGAGAGAGAGAGAGAGGAGAGAACCCTGAAAGTTTTAATGAATTGATAAGCTTTCCTGCCTGCAACTTGTAATTCATTATGTCAACTTTTAGTATCAGTTAAACTAGATTAATAGAAAAATCACTGATTCTCTGTCTTAAACCTTTGTGTACAGTCCCTCTGTTATGGGTTTCCATGATAAATGAAAGTCTGAGAGGGTCAACATTTAAATTAATTTATTTGCTTACTAATTTCTTTTAAATAATTCTGACATGTACATTTGCTGGACACAGGCAAAGTCTTCAAATCAATTTAGAGACAGAAATGAAAGTTTTACTGATTTGGCTTTCGGTTCTTGCAGGGAGGTTTAGTATCTTTTTACCCAACAAAGGTAGATATAATCTGGAGCATGAAGCATTGACATCTCCATCTGCCACTAGAGGTTCCCATGGCAAAATGAAAGATAAGGAGACTCATTTGTAATGTAATTGGCCTAGCAAATTTATTGCTGCTTTATATGCTCAGATTAATGTGGATATATGCAAACTGTACCACAAGGACAAAACCAATTTACCCTAGACCATTTTATTTTTTATAATAATGTGCTTTAATGAAGCTAAAGCTTCCCTGCTGTGACCTTATTATGTTTTCCAACATCAGTGGGAAATAGATTATGTTAAATTGTAATAAAGCTCATGAAACAGCAGGAATTTTGAGGCAGAAGATCAATTATATTTTAGTGGTCAATACAGAAACAGGAAAGGCAAAAGTCAAATAGATTCTGGGAAATAAACTAGTTTTAAAAAAAACCAAACACACAATTTTCATGTCAATCAACATTATACAGTACTACTTCTTGTAAGAGTTATTAAAGACACGGTAGTTTCCCAAGATGGAAATTTCTACTCCAGTAGATGTTTTAGGAGGATTGATGTTACTCCACAAAACAGAATGAAGTAAACGGGAAGTGCTATGTTGAAAGACTGAATACAATTTATAGCAATATAAATTATTATTAATTTACCTTTTGGAAATGGATCAATCCTTATGAAATTAAAAGACGTGATCTCAGTTAAGAAACTGTAATTTACCGCCTGCCATTCAATTTCCATCAGCTATGAGAAACTGAAAGGTAAATAATAATTTAATAATAATAATTTAATAATAATAATAATTCCAAGTAGAAATCAAAGCTTTCTTCTCCTCTTATTTCTTCTCCTTCAGCAACAATTAAACCTAACGCCCTTGAGTTCAGGAGAAAGCAAACATTCAAGAGAGATTTGCTTATAATCCACTAGATACTAAGAAAGATGCTCTTAACGTTCATTCATGCTGAAATTCCCAGTGACTTTTGGTGTTGTTATATTTAATTTTATATACACTTTATATTAAAATGCTACTTTAAAAAAAAAAAAAGACAAAAGAAATTATGAATCTTGGTTTATATGCTAGGTAGGAAGATTTTCTTGGGTATTAAGCAAAGCACATGGTAGAATTCCATGTACTGTTGATATGCACAAGGTCTGCATGCAGTTAATAAATATTAACTTTGATTTTTTAAGTTATTTCTGCATGGTTCATAGCCAGTCAGAAAATGCATACAGAGACACAGTAGATCCTAAACAAGTGTGTAGAAAGGATGAATTGTCTCCAGACCTTGAAGGGATCCTTTGCAATGAGACTAGAGTGCGTCCAGTGCTCTAACAGACAGACATGGATAGATTTGCGATTTCTATGGTGCAGCAGGTCATAATCAAAAGTCTTGGGAATAAATACAAGAAATATATTATGATAGCTTCACTCAGTCTGAATAATGTTTATCAGCTGAGGTACTCAGACTGAAGAGCTATACAGCACAATGTTAGAACCAAATCTGAAGCAAATACGTAAATCAGTAAAGCAGGGATAGATGAAGAAACTCTATGCCATAACTAAATGAAGCAGCCTTGACCACAAAAATATATGCTTTATTTCTAGAATGTTATCAAGAAATGGTTTGAGAGAATTGACTGGTGTGTGTACTTCTCAGACTGTTCAAGGACCCTGCTCCTATCACAAGTCGTTTATTTTTAGGAATGTAAAGTCAGGCTGTGACACAGAGATGCAGTCACATTCAACCTGGAAAACAGAATGAAAAAACAGAGACTTGTAAAGGTTCCTCAGCTTTTTACAGAGTGGGATGCTGAATATTAATGTGGTATCCTTTGGCCTGGAATAATCATGCAAATGCTTTTACAGATGGTGCAAGCTAGGATATAAAAGGATAAAACAGGATTACTTCTAACATTCTGTTGTAGAACAAAACTTTCTATTTTTTTTCCATCTCTAGTAGTTCCCCCCCCAAAAAAAAGTTTCTTTTTACAGAAGTCTTAAAATGTTCCAAGTAGAATCTTAATAAAACAGAATAATATGGTGCTTCAATTTCAACATAAATTCACTATAGAAAATCTTAATGGTCAATGCCTGGTGCAAGTATTTTGTCTCATTAAATGAATTTTAGTGTTGAGTGGATACTTTGTTTTTGTCTAACCCCCCCCTCCAAAACCAAAAAACAACAAAAAAGGTCAACAACCGGATAACCCTGAGGATAAAACCGAATTAAAGATAATGGAACCCTTCTTTCTAATGACATACCTGTGAGAAATATATAGAATTTGAAAGCCTTTTGGTTTTGATTGTTTTTCCTGTTCCTCATTCCCTTTCTTCCTTTAAATAAAAGCTTATTTTTATGCATAAATTTAAAATTAAAGTAGCTTTTTTTTCCCCCAAAATCTGTGTAGTGCAAGTATGTGTCCAGAACCGCATAAAATCAATCAAATATAGATACAGTTTATAGAGGACATGCTAATTATATCTCCCAGCTTTATGATTAGTGGGGTGCTCCCTCTAACACAATTAAATTGAATATTAGGTAACATTCTTAAATCAAAACAACTTTTAAGTAATTTACAAGCCTGTATTATTTGGTTCTTTCTTTGATCTTCTGCTTAATCAAGGGAACTTCTTGTGTGGTCCTTGAAAGTTAACTAAGTCCGGATCAGCTTTTTCAATGTAATTTAATTAAAAGATATGACCATGTCTCAGATTCAACTTACTAATATCAAAAACATTACCTTATGTTTTTATTTGACATTTCCCTACTCATATATTATTATCTAATATGTTATTATTAAAGGATTCCAGCATTTCCAAATGAATTTTAAAGCGTCTGTGAGAGAAACAGTCCTTTAAAAATCATTACATGCATATTGTAGGACTTTAAAGCCTAGTTCACTAGTGTAGTAATAACAATATAGATTGATAAGATTTTTTTCCCCTGTAATATAAAGGTACTAAAAATATTAATAATTTACAGAAGAAGGAATAAGAAACCTGAATATTAGCAAAGCTACAAGGATAGTGTACCTGACAGTTCTGAATGATGACTGCATTGATTCTAAGCAGATCTTACTTTACAAAAACTAGCTAATCCTTGCTCCTCCTTTGATAAGAAATGTTTGACACATCAATTAACATATACATATAAAATCATGTATAGGATTTTTCCATTCATGTTTCTACTTCTGTAAATACTGAGCTGTTACTGTACTTTACATGTTGTTAAAACCTGTGTCGCTTCAGTATGAACTATTGTAAATTCAAGTGAAAAATTGCCCTTTTTATATTGAATTAGTGCTAAAGACTATCATTCAACCTGTACCTTTGAATTCTAATTTGAAGCTTACATATACCATGATTAATTTTTATTAACATATTATTTTATTAGCTTTGTCCACCACACTGAAGATACATTGCTGAGCATTACCTGATCATTTGTCTTATCCGCCTCTTTACACACACTATTTTTTATTAAACTTCTTAGAAAGCTCAAGTGACTTTATTTTGTGTTAAAATAATCAGTGTGTTAGTTCAATAAAGTTGTCTAGATGCATCACCAAATGTACAGATGCATAGAAAAGGATGCATTCTAAATTCTGTTTAGGATATTTTAAATATCATTAGAATTTGACTTGCAATTGCATTATTGAAAGATGTTAATACCCTAGGAAATAATGAAATTCTCATATAGCTTGGAATATGTTTTTAAAAGTTTTATATAGAAAAAAAATCACTTCTTTATAATACTAGAAAAACAAGTTGTTATAGTTCTTTAACATACAATTATTTAACTGAAATCTGATCACTTTGTTTTCTACTGAGTACAGTGTAGTAGTTTCAGAAAAGATGCAAAACAATAACTGTTTTGACTGGGTTTTTACAAAATATGCAATCTATTTAATAAAAATATTAAGACTGCGTGCTTTTCTCAGCATGAAAAGAAACAAAATTTTAACTTACATTATTATTAAAATACTTAAATATCCTGGAAGGGGGCATTAACAAATGTGAGTAAAATGAATTTCCTTATGTTAAGTTGTATATTTGGGAGTACAGGGGCAAAAATTATTTGATGATTATTGTAATAAAGTGTGTATCTGGCATGAAATTTCAGCTACCACTACTAATCCAAGAAATGATATGGTTTTGTCACTCTGTGTGTGTGTGTTGTATTGGCTAATATTTTCAAACAGTGACATTTCTCCATTTATGGAAAAGTATGAAACATCCTTTGTTATGCTTAAAAATTAGCTGTGGTATTCCAGGGCTGATGCATGTGTAGGCTTCCTACTCTGATGTTCCCAAACACTTTGTTGGCTTCTGCTCCAAAATAGGGCAAAGTACTAAATTGTTCTCAGTAGTGAGGAGAGGTAGCTTCTGGTTTAGGAGCAGTGGGCAAGAAGAAAGTATTTTCCAGCTGTGAGGCTGAGAATAATTACTGAGAATAATTTTTTCAACCATTTTACTGTGATCTCTCAGTCGGCTTGTTTTCAATGCTTGATACAGAGTTCCTTGAACCTCAAAAAATACCCTCAACCTGCCATTGTTTCCTTAGTCTTTAAATGTTCTCTTTATAAGTCATGCTTTGTTATTAGAATGGTTTAAGTATTTTCTGTTGATAGAGTTTTCAACATTTTCAGGCTCTTCGTTTGTAGGATTTGATAAATAAAAACTAGATACCAGATTAATCAGGCTTAAATTCATATTAATAATTTAAGAGCAAATAAATAATTTGTAAAACCATTTTTAATAGCAGAGGAAGTAACTATATTATTTAATTATCAAAGGAAATGCAAAGCTGTTAGCACACAATGATGACAGAGTGGAATCATTCACTACCTTAGATCTCCTAAAAGTCCACTGCAGGGACAGCTGCATGAGATAAGCATGTATAAGACCTCAGGGTACAATGGGAAGGGAACAGTTGGAGACTACTTGGAAAAAAATAGACATTTTCAAATATCTGACACATTCAAGCATTCATTAGCACTTATCTTTGAGAACAGGTATAGAACAGATGAGGTTCCAGAAGACTGGAAAATGATGAATATATTTCAGGCTTTTAGAAAGAGCAGCTGAAAAATTATAGACATGCCACAGTAACTACAGTTTTTAGAAAAACACTGGGACAGATAATAAAATAAATTGTATTTGCACAGATGGAGGAAAATAAGTGGAAGAAAACCAGACAACTTGAATTTATTCTAAGCATGTCATGTCAAACCAACTTAATTTCCTTCTAGAGCAGGCTACCAAAACTTTCAGAGAAAGAAAAATAGTGTTTATCACTATCATCACTGTGATAGGCTTTTGTCATCATCCTGTATATTTTCCTAAGCTAAACTGGGAAGCATGGTGGTCTAAGTGAAAGTTCCATAACAAAGATGAAAAAAATGTTTGGGTAATCTTACTGAAAGAACAGCTGCTAATGGCTTACTCTCAAAACAGATAACAAATGGTATCCAGTGTGAAATTCCCATAGATCCAAAAATCTCCTACAATTAACTAACAATTAGGAAGAACAAAAAATGTTTTTACATGTTTCCCCATGCTTGGTGGAGTTTCATTAATGCTCAACACAGGGTTAAAGTACTATAGCAAATGTTGGACTTACCCTATACAACGATGTACTTTAGCAAAAGTACATTTTTTAAAAAAATGCATTTAGAATTAAAAGTTCCAGAAATATGTAGGAAGGAATAGCCATCTTGACACATAAAGTACTGACATAATCTCTTGAAATTGACCCCTAGGGAAAAGATGAGATGTTTGGAAAGCCTAGAGAAGCACAAGGAATCAGTTTAGAACTCCAGAAAACTGAATCAACAAGAACAGACTGGAACAACTGGAGTTCTGTTGTCTAAGAGATTTATTGAACAGGAACACATAACACCAACTAAAAACCTGGTAGAGTGCTCCAAAAAGAGTAAGCTGATTTTTCCTGTCCATGGTAGCTAGAAGAAGTAATGAAATTATATGTGAGATTTTGATTAGACAATAAATATAACTTCAATAGAGTATATATTGGCAGGTAGTAGGAACTCCATTATTTAGGACCTGTAACAAAAACATCTCAAAAGCATGGATTACAAAATTATTACTGTTCTAGGGCAAGGAGTGTCTTAAAGAGTTCCTTCCAGACTTGATTTCTGTTATTGGTCCTATAACTTGCACTAAAATATCCTAATAATCCTTTGTTGATAATTTCTGATGAATAGACAAGCAGCCTTTGTTCTTTCTTTTTCTTTAAAGCAAAGACCTTTATATTCTGAACCAATTACATAATACTATAATAATATCAAACACTATTTTTTTATAAATAATTCAAGGTTATTTTAACTCATCAGACAAACAGGCTTTCCTTTTTGCATGGGACTTTAAGACTGTCATTTATGTAGTGTCATTATATTTGCATGCATAATATATAAAAAGATAATGTATTTTGAGTGAGCGGGTCATGAAATGTATTTAATTTAATGCTAGACTACTTTCTGTAGCAGTTGTCATTTATTAATACACCAACTCTAAATAAATGTGCATATATTTTCAGGAGGAAAAAATCTTCAGAATTTTTTGTTGCTAAATTGGAAAGAGTACTTATCCTTCAAAACTGCAAACTCGTCCTTAAAAATCCATTAATCAGCATGTTAGCCATCCATAGCAGAATTTTATGAAAAACACCATGCTAACCACACATTTGACAGACATGCTTCTTCAGGTAGAAATCTGTCTCCCTTGTTTAATTTATAATGAGCAAACTATGTGCATCAGCAATCAAAAACTATTAAAGTCTGTAAAAGCAAAAGCTGAACTTTGCATTTGGGTCTGCTGTTTATTTCTGAAAGAAGGCTAAAGAGGAAAATTATTGTTCCTAGGATACAGGTTGCAAAAAATGCCATCAGAATAGGCCTTTCTTCTTTAATAGTTCAGTATTGAACACTACAGTGTTGACTTGCAGGATAGCAATTTACCTGACTCAGGTTTCAATTCCTGTAACAGAGGCTGGACTGTCAATTGACATTGGCAAGTGATTTTTCCATTTCTTTGGAAGAGTTTCTCTCTCTGTTAAGTGCATATAATAATTTTCCTTTGTGTTTCTTTACAGTTACAAAGCATCATGCTTTTGATATTTACAAGCATACACATAAATAAAATACTAACCACCGCGTTAGTATCTTGTTAATTTGATGGGCAGCCAGTTAGACAATTGATGCTTATAAGTTATTGTATCTCGATATCAGCTGAATTACCAGTTTGCGGTAATTTGTAAACTAATTTGACTTACTATTAGCTCACTTTCTTATGATATAATTTGTATATATCAACACCCAAAGACATTCAGTATCCTCTATTTCCACTTTTATCCATCCCAAAGCTGTTCCTAGATTAGATCTTATTTACTGTCTGAATTGGAAGATAGCTAGAGTTTGAGTACTGAGTTGTATGTAAATCATGTGTTTCAACAGGCAAACTGGTATCTAGATCATTTGAAAACCAATTTTGATAGATATTATTCCCACTTCTAAAAAGTTTGATAATACATGCAAAAGTGTCAATGTAATTACAGGGGAAAAACATCTCAATATAGCATTTTGCATGTTTCAAAGTGTCTTATATTGTCTATACTGATGTGAAACCTTTATATGTTTTGTA
Organism: Falco rusticolus; assembly: GCF_015220075.1. Taxonomy (NCBI): domain Eukaryota; kingdom Metazoa; phylum Chordata; class Aves; order Falconiformes; family Falconidae; genus Falco; species Falco rusticolus. The sequence goes on from NC_051210.1 coordinate 52,277,921, forward strand.
CATACTGTAAGACAAACCCAGAGAATCAGAGTCCCAGGAAACAAAAGTCTTGCGACGTTCAGTAAACAAACAAAATAAAACAAAAAAGTAAAAAATGGACACTATATGCTTCAATAGCCTTTAAAGTTAGTTATTTTTGCAAGTATTGAATGTTTTTAACTATAACTTTAAATTTTTAAATGAAACTTTAAAGATCTACAGGGAATAAACCAAAACAATTTTTTCTTCTATTGGAGTAAAACTGTGTAGATATCTAGAATACTGATTTAAAGCTGTCGTAGTTTTCCTGTGCACATCCATGTTGTTTTCATTGTGTTTAAGTTGTGGCAGAATATTCTTTGACCAGTATTTACTAAATAGAGTCTATTTTTGGCAAATCTGTCCTGTCCTGTCCAGCCTTTCCTGAAATGATAATTGATATATTTGACATAGTATATTAGATTTCAAATTTATTAATTATATATTCTGGTTTGGATCTTTACAATCAAATGCTTCACTGAATCTGTACTTGGGTAAATAACGTGGGATGAGTTCTCAAAATTATGAGCACGGAAGGTCTTAAAATGAAGTCATTGTGCCTGTCTGCCTGATGGGGGGGTTGGGGGGGTGGGGGGAGGCCATTAAGCCATTAAGCCACATGTCTAAGGGCCAAAAAATGTTCTGTACATAGCTGTTTCTCTTTGAGTTGCTTCCGCCTTTTTTCTTCCTGTAACATGGGGAACACCAAAATTTCTCATTTTCTGAGGGGAAGATATTCTACAATTGCAGATGAAAGCATTATCTTCCAAAACCACAAAAAATACAGATAATCAAACAGAATTTAGTGCTGATGTATTGTGATATATCTATATTAGATCTAATGTATCTATTATATCTAATGTATTCTGATTTATTTGGGCACTAAATATCTTCAAAGTTACAAAATTTTTAAAGAAAGAAAAAACAAAGTTAAGAGTTTTGAGTATGGTATGGTGTTGGTAACAATGAATTATAGTTCAGTTTGATAAAGCCAGGATACATATGCAGTATCCAGGTTCAGTTAACCTTTCTGCACATTTGTACTATTTTTCCATGCACACTGCTTGGAAATATTACTGTTAGAGTGAAATTTTTTGCTTTCATCATTTCAGATCACATTGCTGACTTAGTATTTCTTTTCTATGTATGTTGCAACAGTTAGGTCTTTTAATCTAGTGGCAAATGTGTTGTGCTGACAGAAAGATTTTGCTTAATACTGTTTTAGGGAAAATCAAAAAGAAACAAACTGAACTGCACTGAGACATAGCTACTAAACAGTATAGAGTAGATCTAAAGAATAAACTGATTTAGGTATTTATATATAAAATATATAAATGCTTTTCTCTTTTTTTCTAAAGGCAGCTAGGAAAATTTTATTTTTAAAATAAATGGAAGTATGCAGAACATTGAAAAATATTCATGAATTACAATTTGTAGAAAGCTCGTCTTGTGACTGCCCTTGCAGTTGTGATTCTGCCTGTCAGTCAGTCAGTAGACACTTTAACAGATTTCATTGAGTTAATTGCTCAACATATATGTTCAGATTTAATTTTAATTTTAAAATTACATGAATTTAGTATTCAAACTCATGAGCAATTTTTGCTTCAGTGTAGCTGTGTCAATTCATTCGTTGCATTGGATTCTGCTAATCAGGTGTGATTTATCCTGTTAAATGACACATTGCTTTACCTACAATAGCAAATTAAATGAAAAATTTATTTTAGAGGGAACAACAATGAAATAAAAAGGGAACTAGTAATTTTAAAATTTGCTTCTGTTTACTTATGTGGGCATATTTTTCATGTGTTTAGACTTCCTGCAGATCATCATGGTATAAGCAGATACCACAATGATTTATAGGTCTCAATTGCCATATGAAACCAATGGCAGTTAGATATCAAGTCATTGTGAAATTTTATATAGAAACTGCATTGTTAGGCACCCAAGCACATTTTACAATCTGCCCACTGTATCTATGCCACTTTTGAAAATGGAATTTGACTGTATACACTTAGTCACTTCATTATTTTTGTTTGTGCGTATACTAGACTGTAGTTAATAAGACATTGAAACCCATCCTAAGTGACTTGAATATTCTGTTAGAAAAAAATTGTATCAAAACTATTTAGGATTAATATTGATCATTTTTGTCATAGTATGTTGCTGCACTTAGTTTGTTATTCCAAACATACACCACTGCATGATTTGTTTCTATGCTTAGTTAAATCCTCCATGCAAATGTGGATTTGAAACCACAGAGGTTTTTATTCAATTCATAATAGTTTTGTCATTTTTTTTTCTAAATACATGTCCAATAGGACTGACTATAATTAAAGGGCTATGAGTTAGCTTTGCATACAACACTGTCCTCACGCTTTAGCGTATTATGACTTATTATGCCTTACAGGATTACAGATTTTTTCATCACTGAAAAGTATAACAAGTAAGAAAACTACTATATATGTGAAGACTATTTCTGTCATTTTGAAAAAAGTTCAGCAACCATCTCATATGACATAACATGATGTGATGAAGATCACTGCTTCATAAAAGGCTGCAGAGGCCAACTTAAGTTGTATATAAAATCGATTTGGTGGACTAAACATAAACCTCTGCTTAGAATTGTATTGATATATGTTCCAGATTTATGCAGTAATATCCTAATGATGAATTGCAGTGCAATGTGATAAACTGCATTTGTCATGTAACTATGCCCCGAACTACGATTTAGGAATTACATCAGCTTTCCAAACTTCAGGACAGCTTTGAGTAATCATTATTTTCCTATGTCTTTGGGTTAAGGAAGGAAAATTATGGTAAATTAAGTTGAAGACAGGCATTCTACAGCTGTCTCTGTGGGACAAGCTGAATGTTCAATGTCTTGCTAACTTAAAATACCTTAATTTTTCGTGAAGACTTTTCTGTGGACTGTATGAGTACTCAAACACAACAGAAATACACAGGTTACAAGGATACAGGGAGGTATCTGTTCTAAATTCTAAAATTATCATAGAAGAAATAATAAAGAGTGATCTTATTTGAAAAACTCCATGGTGAACCCATTAAAAGCAGAATTTTATTGTAGATTAAAAAGTAAGAAAGCCTGATTGTATATTCTAACAGAAGAAAACAAAATATTAGCAATTGTCTGCATAATTTCTTAACTATCATTTCTATTAAACATGTAGTAAAATGCATTATTTTTGTTATTACCCACTTGTGTTATAGTGGCAATGAGAGGTCCCAAGTGTACAATCAGAGTCACATTTTTTAAAATACCAGATTAAACATAGTAAGCAGCATCCCATACTGAAAGAATCTGAATTTTAAATGAGCATTACAGATAGTAGATACAACAAAATATTTAGTTCCAGGGATCTGAACACAATAATAACTGACTTAAAAAGGTAAGAGTAATAGAACTGGTAAATGAATCAGTAGCTTCAGTATGCAGCTTCAAAATCATGCAGTCCTTAAGACGTGATTATGATAAGGTTTTTGAAACGTCTTTAATAATGATTCAAGTCACCTGTGGATTCAGCTGCTTTCTTCTCTCACTATTCAGTGTCAAAAACCCAGCAGCATCAAGGATCCTATAGAAAGATATTTGGACTAATCCCACCTTACCAGTTTGTTATCAGGTGCTTGAATATGTGAAAATATGGGTGGATTACTGTGGATAGGTTCAACTATAATGTGAAAAGAATATCCTGTGAGGACAAGGAGATTTGGAAATAGAAACAGCTTTTCAAAGAATTTATTAATCAAGATATTAAGCTTGAGGAATGTGTTTAGGAAGAGTACTCTCTTTTCTAGGGCACATATTACTTCAACCTATTTATGGAGATAAATAATCTTTATGTTCAAACAGAGCCCATGTTTGCTTCATATTAACTTTTATGGATATAGGAACAAGAGGTTGGTTGTGGATAAGGAGGTTGTGTAAAACTTAGTAATTTGGTCAACGTACCTGAAAGTTTGACACAGAATATCCAAAATACAATTAATTATATCACTAGGTTAAAACGTAAAAGTTGGAAACATTGTTTTTTATCTGTTTCTCTGTTTCTGAAAGTTTATTATAGTGCCTGGCCAATATGATTAATTTTCCTCCACTGGGATGAACTGCATAATGCTTTCACAGTGTACAAATTTAGTGTTTTTTTGAATGTATGGTAGCCACAGAAAAGTCACTAAATAAACAAAAGAAATAAAGAAATTATACTTTTCTCCCTCTATCATTTAAGGAACCAAAATATTCTTTAAAAAAATCTGTAGTTTAAGTAAAAATACAACATAAATCGGTGTCATTCCTATTTAATCATGTGAATCTTGAATTTCACAGTTTTTTCTTCTTCATGCTGCATGTGTATCAGCTTTTTTTTTTTAAGATGCATTCATTGATAGTTGATGAAAGGTCTCAGCATTTTAGATGATGCGTATTAATAGATTTTAAGTGAATACAGCAGCATATTAAGTTAAATCATAAAATTCCACCGTATTGCCAGGTTTCTGAAAATATGGTGCATTTAATTAAACCAGTATTTTAACATAGTATTCTTCCTCTTAAAACAAGAAAATCAGAACATCTCAGAACAGAATACATTTGAGAAGTTTTTTAGATAAGCAGGCTTCCTGTAACATACTAGCCACCTGAACACAGATGCTAAATTAAGGGTATTCACCATCTCACAGAACCAAGCTCCTCAAAGAACATGTTTTGTCAGTGTGATAACTGTGGAATATTAGCTGAAAAGACCTGACTAAATGACACCACGTTAGTCACTAATGGAGCTTTCAGTAGGCTTTTACAAACGTATTAAAAAAATTAAGAACATCCAAAACACTCAGCATTGTTAATGTTAAGATTATTTATAGTCTGATAATTAGAAATAAAAAAAGTCTAAAACTAATGCATTGTGTGTTCAGTTCCGCTGAAAACAGGTTTTAATCCAATTAAATATCCAAACCTAATCTAGAGTTTAAAGATAGTTTGCTAGATCAGACCAGAGTTCTCAACACTTTATTGAATTATCTGTGAAGTTTATGATTATTAAGAAGAAAACTAGCTATAGCCATGCATAGGAGAGCACTTGGAATCAACTTTGTCAGGTCCAGTGGCTCCAAACACGGGCAAACAGGCAAAGGCAAATCAAACATTGTCTTTTATTTGGAGGTAAATAAAGACAGAAATAAAATATAGTTTTGCAATTTAAATACTTGATGGTATATCTGATCATTATCATATTGCATATAATTCTGTCCCTTCCCTGCCCCATGCATCAAAAATCTAGAAAAAGGAAAGAGGATAATCAAAGTAATTTCTTTAGAAACTGATGAGAGAATAAACCATTCAAGGCAAGACCAAGATAACTGAAGGAATTATGATAGATATGTACAGAAATGCATGTGGTATGAAAAAGATAAGGGACTATTAATCCCTACTTTTATTCATATAAAAGACAGATATTTTTTTAAAATGATTTTTTTTTAAATAATACGTTAATAAATTATGGAACTTATTGACATATGATGTTATTGCAGCTGAAATTGTAAATGCATCCAAGCAACTTCAGGCAGTTCAAAAAAAGGGAGTGAAGTAAACCTTAATGGTTTTAAAACAAGAGAATTGGAAAAGGACAATGAACACTTCAAATTGCCAGACAAGGTTCAGAATTTAGCACAAACTGAAGTGTCGCTCTCTGTAGATCCCCTGAATGTGTCCAGCCCAGCCTCTTTTGGAGGATAAACCTCAAAGATCCAGACATAGGCTCTTACATGACAGTAAGTGTCAGAGCCCATTCTTGTTCCTGAGCCCATTTTCTCTACTGTTATATAGCAAATAAATATTATTTATATAATATTGACATGAAGCAAATTAGACAGATTTCAGAAGGAGCCAAACAATCCCAAAAGGAGGAAGGAGAAACTGATCCCAGAAGGGTACCCAACCTTCCCCAAAAGAAGTGAGGACACCCCAAAACAATAAAAAGCAGCATCTCATGTCAAAAATTATCAACAGAACAAAGTCTAGTGTTAGAGTCCAAGATTTCATAGAAGTTTTATGTGGAGTTTGACCATAAAGTTCTCAGAGAAAGACAGAGGCTCCACTTTGGGTAAAAACTGAAGTTAGTTTATTAATATAGTGATGCAAGAGGCTGTACGACATCCTACTCCAAGCAACCAACAGATACTGTTAATTTCTATTTTTCACCTGTAACATCCAATAGATGATGATGTTTTTTGCTCTTTCAGAGCAATTTTACATTTTCTGGGTAGCATTCCACCTTCTCAGGCAATAAGTTGCCATTACAGTCCCTTGGTTTTGTCTTATCAGTGGTATCTCAGGATGTCTCTGGTTTCTAGGTACTCTGGATACACTTCCAAGAGGCCAGCTGCACTTTTCAGTTTCTGGTTCACAGGCCTAGTCCTCAAGCTTGCAGTTTAAGGCTGTGAGGCCTATTTCTGTTAGTATTTTTCCGCAATTTCTTCTGTTTGGTAATTTTCCCCTTCCAACCAGGCTGCCTTGGTGGTTGCTTACATCAATATATAAAGATGTTTTTATCTGTGTGCTTGAGATAGTTGGAAGAAGATAAGATGGATTCTGTTCAGGCTAGTCTGGAAGTTAATCTCAGGTAGCTCAGATAGTTTACTGACAAAAAGAGGTCAAGAGCAATTTTCCCTCTAACCCTAATTGAGAAAGAAGGTGTCCTAAGAAATCAGATAGGCTTTGTTGTCTTTGGCAGGTTCATGAGTGACCCAACATGATGAGGAAGTGACGTAGGCTCTGCTTAAACAATAGTCCACTAAAGTAAAAATATTTCCAGTCTTCTTCCTGTTTGGCTATCACCAATTAAGTTATTAAGGAAATGATGGGTATGTCAGGCAGACAGGAGGAACTTAAATGAGAGGGGGTAAAGAGGTAGTATGGAAACCTAGAGCTATAATACATTAAGGGTGGTCTGGAGTCTGCTTCAATGACTGCCAGAAGCTCACAGTACCAGTTTTCACAACATGTCTGAATTTGCAGTTGGTGTCTTTCTTCCTTTTCCATTCATCTGGCATGTCCACCTATACACAAAGTGTGGATTTAGCAGTGGAGAGGAAAAGTTCCTCTGGAAAGGAGTTGGGATTATGCATCAGATTTTCCCAATTTGTTGCCTGTCCCATCCCTAGAAAGAAAAATAATTTCTTACAAATTGTCATTTGTCGCCTCCATGAACTCTTGTGGCCTCTGCACTTACCACCTTTTGAGCAGTGCTTGGAGCTGTCTCACATTCTTGATGTTCTGTGCTTCAGGTTCCCTTTTCCTTCCTTTAGGTGGGAAGATTTCTAACATTTGGAGAAAAGAAAGTTCCATAACGTTTTTTTTGTTTTGTGCGAGATCAAGAATATATTCTGGAGTTGTTTCAGATGAGCTAGGTACATGTTAAGTTAATAGTCACTTCTAGTGCTGACTTCGGAAACAACAAATAGTAGAAATGACAATAAATAAATTCAGTATTTGCTTAGAAACTATCGCATCATCTGTTTTAAGTATATTTTCACACAGATCATCTCTCTTTCCATGATTAAAAATCACACGTGAAAGCTGAAGCACAGCAAGCCTAGCTAAGTTATGGAGAAGTGAACAGACTTACACCTAGCAGTTCTTTTAGCATGGATATGACATATTGTTCCTGTAACACTGAAGATGTAGAGCCACAGATGTAATGAGGTACAGTAAGACATATGAAACTCCAAAATGAAAACAGATTCTGTGGTCTTTTTTTCCTTAGAATTTGCTGTGTTTTGGATGTTCACAATTGCAGGTAGACTGTTGAGAGAAATTACCAGATGGTGGCCTTTAAAAAAAAGGTATAATGCTCAAAACATTGCAGGCACTAGTGCTAAGCTGGTCTCTAAACCTGTTTTTTGTGTTATGTGCAGGGACAAAAAGTGAACATATGGTCTTTACATTATAAACCAGCCCCCTCTATTGAAAACTGTTTTCTAGAATATGAAAGCCAAAACATATTTGTAATGTAAGAGGTAGGTTCTTTCTTTGAAACCTGGTTATACATTAGGAAACTGAATTTACGCAGGTACTTTTTCCAGTATAGAGCAACCTTTTACAACCCTTAAATGGGAAAAAAACCCCAACCAAAAAAGCCACAAACACACACACCCCCCTCCCCCTGCCTCCCAGCAGAAAAAAAACCTAACTGGCATTCCAAGACTTTGGCCAGACCTGAATACTGAAAAAAAAAAAAAAAAAAAGTCCCAAAAATTATTGGATTTTCATCACCCTGAAGTTCTGAACCAGTAATTTTTTAAGATCTTAATCATGATAGATATACAACGAATGGAAAACTTTCTGTAGTTTTTCTGATTTTTTTTTCCATCAACACTGATAAAAGAGCTAGAATTAATCAACTGTATTATCTGCATATGCCTACAGTATTTCCCCTGTATCCTAAAATATTAAAAAAAAGTCTTTGTCTTACCACTATTTATTAATTTTTTCTATGTTCTAATATGGTTATTTCTACTATTAAATCCTCTTGAGAAGTATTCATATGTACTGTAACTAATAATATTTTGGATTATTTAATCCCAAAGAGAAAATGAAAATCTGTATACTCAGAGTTGTTGCTACAACTTGTTTTATTACAACTTGAAAATATAAGGAATATTAGCTTTCAGTGCAGCTTCATACTGAATGAAGTACATCTGTCACTTTCTGTAACAGAAAACAGAGGAACAAACGTGGCCAATGACATTGTTGCTTTTTGATAATGTTTTTATTTACTGATTACATAAAATATCATAAATCATCAGACAGTCCTTTGAAGTCTAATACACACCATTGGGTTACTTTTTTTTGTTTGTTTGTTTAGGGTTTTTTTGTGTGTCTCAGTGAGAATCAAGGGGTAATACTAGCTGTTTTTAACTATCAAACCTGTGATTGCTTCTGAATACAGGATCATCATTAAGCTTTGGGGATAAAATGCTAGCTAGATAAAGAACAATTGTTAGTGAAGGTTAAATTGAGATACTAGAAATGAATCACATCATGAAAGCTTTATTAATATTTCAAGTATTGATTAATCATGCCTCTTTTAAACAGATTCTTATTTTTAATAAATTCCTCTCCTGTTGTGGTAGGATGGATCAGAAACAAATTTTTTAAACAAGAAAATGTTTTGACTTTTTATTCTTTTATTAATGAATGTTTTCAGAAATCAAAATTCTGGAAATAAATATCTAGGACTTTTGCCATTGCACATTCGAGTGTTTCTGTTTTGATTTTAGATCCAGAAATACTGGAACAGTACAGCAGCAGAAAGGGACAATGAAGCCTGTGGATGTGCTTAGATCTTGGCACTTACGTTGTTTTTTGCCCTGATAACACTGTCTGCCATATACATTAACATGTGCTATCATTCTTAGGTCTTAAACCACCATGTATATTCACCCATTGTCAGCTGTCCTGAAGTGGCCTTGAGTGGAGATGTCCACCTTAGAATAGAGATACAGAAAAATAAAAGCTACAGATGTAGTCTGTGCTTTTTCCAAATCATATTTGTACTATTTGTACATACATGTAGATTTTAAATGTCTTCTCCTAGATTTTATCAAGCAACAAGAAGTAGCAAACGTTTCTGTTCACCAAAAAGTAAAAAAAAAATATCTATATATAAAAAAATAAAAATTAGATGGTTATTTTTTTCTGATGGTCCAATATTACATACAAGAGGATTTTCCATGTATATTTTGTAATTGAGAGAATGTCAGTACTATGAAATTCATAATAAAACTTATTCATAATTGTTCTTAATGTTGACAATTCAGAAATTTCTGACACTACACTTTGCATTAAGTCATTCTGTAAAATAATTTATACTGCTATTGAAAGAATGTTAAAATTCAGGAAAAATATTATCTCTGACTAGGTATTGGAAAGCACCTTTCATATATGACCATTAGGCTTTTTTTCTTTTTTTCTTTTCTGTTAGAAAGTAGAGGTATAAATTGAATATACAGTCACCCTGTTTTTATTCAGACTTTTAATCTCCCTCCTCCTTTATTAGAGTTATTGATGTGATATTAAATATTTTACCACTATGTAATGGATTGGAAATCAGTAAAAAACGCAATGTGAAATGCAGAAGTATAGCAGGTTCAATACTATTTTATTTTATACAAGCTTTTACCTACAGACTGCATTGTTAAAATATCCTGTGAGTGTTGAATGCTAACTAAAGGCTAAAGGGATTCAAAGATCTACCTGAGGCAGAAAACATTTTCTGATGAGATTTGGGAGGTGATATTTGAGAGGTGTTATGGCATTTTGCAGGCAAGCAGTTCCAAATCACAGAAATTCACAGAAGACTTCCACAGTAATGTCAGTGAAATTATACTAAAACAGACTGGTCACATCAAAGGATTAAAAGAATAGCCAGTGAGTAGATGGCTGAAAGCAAGGAACTTCTGTATTCTATTTGATCCTTAGTTGATTAAGGGACTTATTGCAGGTGCTTGTGTTACTGGAGTGTTTCAGAAGGCATATGCTAGAGTTCAAGGAAGTAAAACTTGGCAAAGGCAAGATCCTATGATGACTCTCTCAATAGAAATTGTAAGTGTAGTATCAAGATGATGAGCAGTATTACTTGCATTAGAATGAAAATAAACATGGAAAAGGAAAATATAGAGTTAAATCCTACTTAATAATAATTAAATCTCATCTCAAAATTAAGGACAGTGATCCCCGCTGTGTTGTGCTATGATAGATGGATAGCACATTTTTAAACTTTCTGGTGTTTTACACAGACACACTAACAAGACTAATTGTAAATTAACACACATCAATAGGAGAAGAAAGTTATTGGAGAAAAGAAAAAGGGTAAATAAATATTTAGGGTGATTTGTTTTCATCCTGGGTTTGCATGCTTGACAAAATGTAGTAATTTCATTTTCTTTTAAAAGCAGGGAAATAGCCACATTAAAATATTGTTTTGACCAAAAATAAGGATATGAGTAGGACTGATAAAGGTCTTACATGGTATTTAAAATACAAGTTTGCAATACAGCTTCCCCATTACTACCTTAATTACTTTACATCATTTAACTTTTGCAAGATTTTTTTCAAGACAATTTTAATGAGTTTCTACACAGACAAAGCTGGAAGATGGAAAATATTAAATAAGAAAGCTTTTTATTATGTTATGTTATTTTATGTTATGTTATATTATACATTATATTTTCTTGTGTTCATTGAGGACTGATCCAGCAGTCACCTAGAGTAACAATCCCACCTTCTTCTAACTAGGAGTAAGAAAATAATAGGACCTAATCTTGTATTACTCACATATATCTGATTTTTTGAGAATTGTGTGTATGCAAAATAAAAGGCTTTCTTTAAATTGTGATCACACAGCCCAGTCCAGCAACAGTATTGTCTAACACAGGAAAGTCGGTGAAGTCACTATGCAGAATCAAAACTAAAATTACACATCTCAATATGTAAAGAACACATCTCTTATCCTTGATTTTATTTGAGAAATAACAGCTTTTCATCATGCATAATTTGACTTCTCTTGTTTTATTAAATGGAGGGATAAAAGCCAATATGATGCAGGGATCAAGTACACCTTCAGTAAGTTTGCAGACACCACCAAACTGGGCAGAAGTATTGATCTGCTTGAGGGCAGGCAGACTCTGCAGGGGAATCTGGAAAGGCTGGATCGATGGGCCAAGGCCAGTTGTGTGAAGTTTGACAAAGAGAAGTGCCAGGTCCTGCCCTTGGTTTACAACAGCCCCACACAGCACTACAGGCCTGGGGAAGAGTGGTCAGAAAGCTGCCTGGTGGAAAAGGGCCTAGGGGTGCTGGTCGACAGCTGGCTGAACGTGAGCCAGCAGTGTGCCCAGGCATCCTGGCTTGTATCTGAAATAGAGTGGCATGCCGGACTAGGGAGGTGATTGTCCCTCTGCACTTGACACTGGTGAGTCCACACCTCAAATACCATGTTCTGTTTTGTGCCCCTCACTGCAAGAAAGACATTGAGGTGCTGGAGCATGTGCAGAGAAGGGCAGAGAAGCTGGTGAAGGGTCTGGAGACAAGTCCTATGAGAGGCAGCTAATGAAACTGGGGTTGTTTAGATTGGAGAAAAAGAGGCTCAGGGGGGACCTTATAATTCTCTACAGCTGCCTGAAAGGAGGTTGTAGTAAGATGGGTGTTGGTCCCTTTACCCATATAAGAAGTGACAGGACAAGAAGAAATGGACTCAAGTTGTGCCAGGGGAGGCTTAGATTGGATGTTAGGAACAATTTCTTCACTGGACAGGCTGTCCAGGGAAGTGGTTGAGTCACCATCCCTGGAGACTTAGTGATATTTAGTGACTCTGTAACCTATTCAGACAAAATTTATGTATACAGAGAGTTTATATCTCCTTGCTGTTTACAAATTGCGGTAGTTAGAGGTGAAAATGTACTGTCTGTTGACTTTTCTTTTTTTTTTTTTTCCCTAGAAGCGCTACTATGTGTAGGCACCAGTAAAACAGAAGCAGCAAAGGTACCAGCAATTGAGTTCAGCTATTTGGTGAATTCTAGGATCTTTCAGCATAGTCAAGAAAGTAGCCAAAACACTAGTCTGACAGGGAAAAAAGAAAAAAGTTCAAGGTAAAGGTCATAGAGTCATCAGTAGAGTGAGCAGTTTTCCCTAATCAATCCACAGGAACACTTACATGCATGGCTGCCTTTAATAGCTGTTTCAGCACTAAACAGCATCTGCTTAAAATGATACCCAGCCACAGAAATGGGCTGCAATAATAACCATTGTTCTTATGTGTATGAAATAATGACTGTCACGTCAGAAAGGCCATGTAAATAATACCTTTCTTTTACAGATTTGAAATGAGCAGATACCTACAAACATTTGGTAATACTATCTTTGAGATTATGCTGTTTTATAATATATAAAGGAAGCACAGCAGTCCCAGAAAAAAAAAAAAAAAAAAAAAAAAAAAAAAAGGTTGGTGCCAGCTATGTCGCTGTTTCTCCCTGCAATATTCCTGGTGCTTCTCTCCCAGATCAGATTTTTTTCTTGCACGACCGGTATCTTGGATGTGCAAAATTAGGAGGACCCCAAAACCTGCAGTTTATAATGAGTGAAAAAGCTTAGTGTATTTAAGCAATAACATGCTTTTTATATACTGGTGCATACCAGTGAGCTTGACAGTGCAGTTTTCAGTAGTCTTTTCACTTGGAAAAGACTGCAGAAGAGAGGAAAGTACTGTGAATTTTATTTTTACCTTTGCAGTCTAACTTATTACTGTGAAAAGTAGGCAACCTGTTTATAAATATGTATGAAATTTTATGAATGTTTTGTACAGTTTCCATACCTGAAAAAAAACAATTAAGAGAATCACTGATACTCAGTGCTTGTGAGTACTTGCCCTATGTTAGTGCTGATCAGAACAATGTCAGTTTTACATACTGTAGATAGCATTCTCCATTTGCTTCATTTCACATTTGTTTGATTGCTTCTTTGTGGATAAGTTTGTCCCTGTTAGTTGGCACAGCCTTTTCTGCTGGAGATGTTTTTGGATACTGTCAGGGAACATAAGTTTCTGCTTTAATGTCAGTGCTGATGATGTAGTTTGTTGTAACTGTTAATACTTATTTTCAGTCAAAATAAAGGAACTTCTAAAGAGGTACTAATTTTTATTTGTTTGTTTTGCAGATTAGAGAAAATTTTTAACATTTGCAAGCAAGTATTAAACATTTAAAACATAAAGTCAGTTGAGCAGTTTTTGGATAAAAAAGCTAAAACAACAAGCAAAACATTATTAAATATCATCAGCCTTCACCCTCTCTATTGATCTTTCTCATTTCCTCAATCATGCACTGAAATATAATCTGCAATTAGCTGAATATTTTAAAATGCTTTCATCAAAACTTGTGCCTGAAATTATTAGCTGTTTGTCAAGGTGAATAAAGTTCGCACTGTCTTCCCAGTCATCTTGTGTGATGCTGGGTTTGAAACTGCAGTTGATGGTGAAAGGAAGAAGGAAACTTTTCTTTCATCTAACTAGTAAATCCACACATGAGGCTTCAATTTATTTCTTATTTAATATCATACAATGATATTTTTTTCTCTTTTTTTTTTTCTTTTTTCTTTTCTTTTTTTTCTTTTTTCTTTTTTTATTTTTATTACCCTTCCAGCAAATATTCCTGGAAACAACTAACTTTACCTTGGTTTCACAGGGTAGGTTTTTTTTAGAAATCTGTGAATAGTAACACTTGAGAGTATTGTATTTGATCGATTTTTGTAAGATCCTTGTTTTACATTTTTTGTGCATCTTACTTTCATGAGACATTTATAAATACATAATACTTACGTCAGGAATATTAGACATGACAATAAATAAAGAAATAAATAAGTCTCACCTGTAAAGAGACTTGAGGAAGATTTGTTCCCCCAAAACTATTATCTGTGCTTAGAAGATTCAATATCTGCTGTGATATGTTGTCTGAAATGCACTTATCTCACATTTATCCCACTGATGAAGATGTGTGGGTGCTTTAACAATTATTTTCACATCAGGAGAGCTTATTATATAGTCACATTTACATCAGTAATCATTGAAAGATTAAAATAGAATTGTAGTGTCCTGTTGCAGAAAAGGAGCCTAAGGGAAGACCTTATTGCTCTCTACAGTTACATGAAAGACAGTTGTAGTGAGGTGGGTCTCTTCTCCCATGTAACAAGTGATAGGACAAGAAGAAATGGCCGTAAGTTGCACCAGGGGAGATTTAAATTGGTTGTTAGGAAAAATTTCATCACAGAAATGGTTGTCAAGCATTGGAACAGGGTGCCCAGGGAAGCAGTTCAGTCATCGTCCCTGGAGGTATCTAAAAGATGTGTAGATGTGGAGCTTAGGGGCATGGTTTAGGGATGGACTTGGCAGTGGTAGGATAGAGGTTGGACTCAACGGTTTTAAGGGTCTTTTCCAAACTAAACGATCCTATGATTCTAAGTTCAATGCTCCAATGCAAGCTAAATTTTATAGAAATAATCTGCACTTTTCAAGACTGATTACGTTTTTCAAGCTTTAGGTTTAGGAATTCTCTAACCTTCAAAAAATATTGGTCTCTTTTATTTGAAATTACTGGAAATTATTAGATCTGCTTTATTTTGAAAAAACCCAAGCATTTCATAAACACCTAACATTTGTAGCAAAATACCTGTAAATTTTTAAAAAAGGGAGCAATGCTCATGTTACTGAGAGAATTAAGAAATAAGGTACTAGAAGAAAATTCAGTAATGTTGAGCTATCAGCGACAAAAACTGTAAACATGTTTGTGTTGTTGTTTAAGATTTTAACAAACCTCATTGCATTTCTTGCCACAGATGTTGCATATAACATCTCCATCCCCCATCTAAACGACATGAGAAAGTAAGAATGACAGGAAAAAATGAAAAACACTGACAAAACCCATACATGAAGTTCTTCCTTCTACTGTCATGCATTTTTTTTCTCTATCATATTTATTGCAATTTCTTTTTGAACAGAGCTAGTACTCTCCAGGTTAGCATTAGTAGTGACTTATCTAGGGAGCTAGATCTCATAAGATCAGAATAATGTGTTGTGGAGCTTACTCAGAACTCCTTAGCTCTGCTTTTGCATCTATCAGACTGCATAGCAGAAAACAACTGCAGGATTTATAGCGATAATATCTAAAGTGCATGTAAACAGCCTAAATTTCTCATTTTTTTCTTCACGAAGTAGAAGTAGTGTCATTTTCTAAGCCTCGCATTTCCCTGTATAGTGTTCTTAATGAAATTTGCTTTTTTGAATAGTGGATTAACAGAAAGTCACATTACAAGCAAGACAGAGATTAAGCTGGAATGGTATTCCATGCCAGATAGTCTACATACATTTATTTAGTATCTGTAATAGGACTTCTGAGCATTCTTTAACAAAATAAGAATTTTCTATAATCACTTACCCCTTATGAGTTCCTTTAATGGCAGTCACTGTTGACACAGTACAGTACTGACAGAACATCATGTGGTTATGTGTGTAACCCATACCACAAGGTAATTAAAAAAGATTTGTGCTAACTGTAGTAAGAGTTTAGTTTTGAAGAAATGAATCACTTCATGAAATGTGATAACATGGGATCCAGCACTGTGTTACGTGTAGCATCAACTGAGATATACTGAATTGGCAATTCCTATTGAATTTAAGTTGGCTGAAGATATGTTCTGCAGCCTGAAATGTTAAATGTGCACACACAGAGCACACCTCACACCCTGCTTCATTTCTTCATACTTCAACTTGCTACGCAAATACCATCAGCTTGGCCTGATGTATCAGAAAATGTTATATATACTTCTGAGAGCTCTCTCTGCGATCTGTATGTGAGCAATATTATGTACTTGCTAACCTCTGTATAGTTAACTTTGTAACTCAAGTACTTATGCCACATTTGGTTTGCTATCATTTTGCATGCAATGCAATGTTTATACAATTTTCTGAAGCTAGAACACTTGTAACAGAAAGCACATTAATGCTTAATAACCAGAAAAAATATTTGTATCAGGTCACCTGCATTTAGCTAGAATAAACTAATAATAGCAGGACTACCATGATTATTTTACTACTAATGTAACATCATCTTAATTGTCTGGATAGTACTTCACTGTTTTGGTGGAAAGACTATATTCCAAGCACTTTCAGGGTTGGGACCTTAAGTGTCACATAATTTGAGACATCTCAGCTATCCTGATGTTTAACAAACAAACAAACAAATGTTTAACAGTGCATCTTCCTCTCCACCCCCCAGATTTAAACACAAAAACTGTTGTCCTGCAACTAACTTATGAAGTCATTTAGACAGCTTGTCTGCAAGTCAGCAATTTTATCCTTTATACGTCTGGTCAACCACTACAGTTATCACACAGTCACTTTAAAACTAGCCTTGAACTCTTTTAACAGTAGAGCTGATGCAGCAAAGAGGTTGGCATTAGCTCTCCACAAATTTTTTTTCTCAATTTCCAAGTTTTTGGTGCCTATGATGAGTTTTGTGGTGCCATAGCTATATTACTGAGCTTTTTATTGTCCTGGCTGTCCTTGATCCATTCAGATATTAAATGTCAGTTATGAATTTAAAATGATGTTGATGTTTCTAAAATAAGAGAAGTGGCATTAATTGTATTTGAAAGTATTCTTAATGGGCACTAATACTAAAATACATGAGAGGAAAAGGCAAACTCATTAAAGAAATTCAGTTTTATCAAAGTGTAATAGCGGCTGGAAATAACTATACTATTTCTTACTCCAAAGAATATGTAAGTTGGCTTAGCTACTTAATTACATATAAACCTATTGTCACAGACAAGCCTGAATGGTAACCTGAATTTCATGTACCCTACTCAGCTCCCCTCCCCTATTATTCC
The DNA here is from genome assembly GCF_015220075.1 of Falco rusticolus. Taxonomy (NCBI): domain Eukaryota; kingdom Metazoa; phylum Chordata; class Aves; order Falconiformes; family Falconidae; genus Falco; species Falco rusticolus. The sequence continues at coordinate 52,295,385 of NC_051210.1, forward strand.
AGGTTCCTCGCAAAATTCTATAGTGGTCCAAATGTTCCTCACATTCATTGTTAGACATGGAAGTGAAATGTGAAAAGTGGAAAAGCAAAAAATTTTGCTGGTAGTTCTTTCTAGTTAAATGAACTTCCATATTTTCTGTTTCAGTCACAAATAATATTCTATCACATTTCCATGAATATGGGTAATTTTGAGCTGACAAGTAAATACATGAAAAATGAAGAACATAGTAATCGGAAAAAAAATAATTTGGGGAAAATATGTGCCCACAAAAAGAAAGATTTATTATTCCTTGAATAAGATGAAATGCAACAGATGGCATTGACTATAGTAGTAGACCTAAGAACAGAAGCATTTCTTTGAAGCAGAGTGCCTGTAGAAAAAGAAGTGAAAACCAACAGACACAACAATGAAAAGTGCTGCTCAGCTGGAAAGGAATAAGAATTGAGGCGACATGTTTCTTACACTTTCCTTGAAGGTGTCATTAGGGATCATGATAATAATGATTTTGATTAAGTACTTGCACAGACTGGTGCATAGTGAGGCTGTATGTTCCTGAACGTATGTTACGTGTCTTGATCTTTTCAGTTACAGATTTTTTTGACCTCTCTCTGTATTTTTTATCAAAAATGTTATAATTAGTACTTTTTTTGTCTCTTCCTCTTGGACAAAAGCTCATTTTTCTTGAGTGATGTTACAGTCTGTGCTATGGATTCCAGCAAACCAGACACAGATGAGCTCTAACGGTAACAAATTGTCACAGAAGCATTCTTCAGGACATTGAAGAACAGGTTTAATTGAAAAGAAGTAGGAGATATTGTATCACATAATTTGCAGTTGGAAGCAAAGGTGGCATCAGTGAAAATTCATCATCAGTTACTCAGATCAGAATGAAGATCTGTTGCATTAAAAACAATTAGAACAAGCGTTGCTAGTGTTATTGTACTAGAAATGTTTTCTGAAAATGTTTTCCACTATGGGTAGTATTTGAGAAACCTGATTGATCAGTGCTGCCCAAAGGTAAAGTAAAAAACCCCCAATCAAACACAAAACTGAAAGGTTAGTAATATCTATGAATTTCAAGATGCCCATACAGAGTTTGTTTTTCAGTTTGGTTGATACTAATTCAGTAAATGTTATTATTATTTTCAGTTTCACCATAAGAAAGCCTACACAGGGCAAATATCAAAGTATTTAGAACAGAAGGTTCTAAAATATTTTTGTTTTCTGTAGATGCTTTGTTATGTGCTCAAAATGACACACATAGCTCCCTATGTCTATCTTCAATCTCTTTTAATGATTGTGATCTTCTCATCTTACAGCAAATCAATTACATTGGTCAAAAATGATTGGAAAAATTATATAGTGTTGGGCCAGTTCATATCAAGCTTTGGGGTAGATTTGAGCCATAAATTCTTGATTAAAGTTAAAACTGGATTACTGTCTTTACCAAAACCATTTTCCATGTATTAAAATGTGTGTTAGTAAACCTGGACAGCATGAATGTGATCGCACTTCGTGCAGCATGTATTCTTTGATGTCCGTATGGTAGCAGAAATATTTGCCTTGAAGTATTTTTTTTAGGAAGTTTTGGGTTTAAGTAAATAAGCAAATTGAATAAAACTTTAAATGCTGCCTTACTGAATTTTCAGATATATGTGCTGTAACATAGGCAGAAATATTTTTTTTATTATTATTATAAATGCAGCTCGTCATCTGTCTCTGTCTATAATATTAATTTCATGATGTTATTTTTATCAGAACACTTGCATCCTATGAGACAGCAGTTTGGAAATCCTCTGTGCATTCATAGCTGCAGGCAGAGGAAGAAAGACATCTGAGATAAAATGAATAGCATTTACCCAGTTCTGGAAAAGAATTTGCAAGTTGACGTGGTCAGTGTTTAGCTTAATGTAAGATTTAACATCTTTCAAAACTTTCAGAACTTTCAGAAAATGTAAACTATATACTATTATTAACGAAGTTCTTGATGGGCTGTAGAGTGCATTTGGTAATTGTGGAATCTGAAACCTTCTGTGTAACATACAGTTTTAACAGTGCATGCTGGGAAAGAACTTTCCAGAAAGGTTATCTGATGAAGAATGAGGGACATGCACATATATTTCAGTATATTTACTGCACTGAATGACGGTGGTGAGGATATAAGTTCCTACTTGGCTTGAAACCGAAGAACCCATTTTCAAGAGCCAGCCCTAGGTGTCTAATAACAGCTGTTCTCTCTCTTGCTCATTTTCTATAAATTTGCACTAAAACTTTGAAAAATCTCAGTTTAAATCAATGTAAATATAATTTTAGGTTATCTGGAAAACTATTTGTTGCCCATCTTACTTTTGTATCACTTAATTATTTGATGCTTAAGTCTGTAAGAAGGGAGTGAGAAGGTAGGATTTAAATACATAATCAAGCCTTTTCCATGACAGATTCCTGAACATATGCTGTATATGAATTTTTCTTAAACTAGGGAACCAGAGTCATTGGTCAGTCTTTTGATTGTTTCTTACCAAATTCAGTGAGTTTCATAAAAGAAAATCTTTAATATCTTCTGTGTATTTTGGGAAACACTTAATACACTGTGGATATTATCAAAAATTACAAATGAGAACAGCAGCTTACATTAATTCTAGCCCTCAGTAAAAAGGTTTTTATTTAAGATTTGGGTTAAGAAAATTCTGTTCTTGAAAGTGGAGAGTAGTATTTTGTTAAGGCAAAAAAAAAAAAAAAAAAGGTTTTAGTTCTTCCTAGGTTTAGCTGAAAGATGTACTTTAAAAAGAAGCCCAGGGGTTGGTGGGGGTGGTGGGTGGGAAGCCAGACAACTAAGAAATACAACTAAGCCCTTCTCTGTGCACTCTGTTTTAGTCCTGTTTCAATATCAAAGTATCAATACCAAACAATAACAGAACTATTTAAAAAGCATGAAAAGCGCTTGCTAATTAAGAGTAATCACTAGGCGCATGATGCAGAACTTTAGCAAAACCATTAAAAGGCTCTTTTCTTTGGTACAGGATCACCCTTGCTTGCCTTTCGAGAGATGCATCATGCTAATCAGTCAGTTTTGCCACAGGAGATTTTTTCGTAATTAATTATTATCCCTGTTCCCTGTCTAACCCATAAGAGTTTAATGCCTTCCATTTTAAGACGATCTATATTTATCTCCATTTTGACCATATTATGATACAGGACATTGTCTGTTTAAGATGTAAACTCATGGCCTGCTATGATAGTCCAAAGGTGGTGTCAGAACCTCAGGTTACCCTATTTGAATAGATGAGAATATTTTCTTGAGAGCTGGCTTATCTCAAGAGGTAAGAATGAATTCATGGAAAGTACTGTCTTTGGGAGATGAAAAAATCTCCCTAGCATCAGTGTCTGACAGCTAGTTCCCAGGAACGCTCCAAATGATTGTGATTGTCCTTTAATAAGTGCAAGAGAATTTACAAAAGCTTATCATGAGGGGTAGGTAAGCATGTTGATTGTAGCAAATTCAGGTAGATGGTTGATTTGACCATAATTAGTCTGATTAAGTCTGCTGTAAGGACACTTCTGCATAGGAAGTTAATGCACAGTAACTTGTGTCCAATAAATACATATCCTAGCTTATTGTGTAGTAACTCCCACGTGTAGATAGTATCAATGCAGACTGATTTACTTGGTATTAAAGTTTTTTGATACACATATTAGTGCAAATGTGTTAGGTTTTGGGTTTTTAGTTTTGGGTTTTTTTTAAGTTAGGGTTTTTTCCCTTCAACTTTACCCAAACTGTGTAAGACAAGTTGTTTTACTCTGTTTGATGCTAGCCTTATGAGACAGCAAGAGTTAACTTGATCAAAGGTGTCATAGCAAACCATTTGTACTACTCTCAGGGAAACTCAACACAAACTATGTAAGTCCCCCTATGGCACTAAACATCATTTTACATGGTTGAAATACTGCAGATGGTGCTCAAGAAGAGAAAAAAAAACGCAACTAAATAAACTGTATAATTTTGCAAATTAGGAAGAATGCATGTTGATGCTTTTTTTTTGGTTGACTGGTCTCTTTGTTTTTTGTTTTTTTGGGTTTTTTTTCATGTTCGGACCAACAGCAACAAAGCTTTACTAACTGACCTCTTTCTGTTAAATCTTTAAAAGTGTGATTTATAAAGTGACTATAGAAAAGGAAAATAAGATTGTGCACCAACTTTACAAACAACAAAAAAAAGAAATTAAAACAAAACTGTAGCATAAATTTCAATATATGCTTATAATGTCTTTAGATTTTTTTTTATATCAGGATTCAGAAGCATAAAGGAGACTGGGAGACTGGAGTACCTAGTTTGAAAAGAGAAAATTGTCAAGTATTTGAAAAGCTAGATCTTTAAGAATGAGTTTTTAAGAATGATTCTTGTAATTATTGGTGGGTTCATGCTCTTTCTGAATTCCATCTTGCGCTTTACTGAATATAATTTAGTTTTGTTTATTTTATTATGTTATGCTTTTTGGTATTGTCACACTGCACTGTCATGCCATCAGTTTTCCTTTTGACTCTATCTGCAAAATTTCCCCTTTCCCTTAGCAGGGAAATGTATCATCTGCTCCAATCTACATCCATCTGATGATGCTATTCCTGTTAATCAGCTACTGGGGAGCTCCCATCAGAATACATCCAGCATCCAGTCCAAAAAGCTATAACTGAAAGCCACCTTCAGGAGACCTGACCACCTTTGAAGTGGCTGCTACAATATCATAACCTCTTGCTTCTGCTCACCCATTAGCCTGAGCCTCAGCTAGGGCATTTATGTTTAGTGGCTTCTTTACCCTTTTAAGGGGTATAGGTTGCTGTGATTCCTATGACTTGTATTGTCCCCTGCCTGCCCTACTTATCATTAATTTTCTAGCTATGTGCATGGTGGTGTATAGCTATGCTATATTTATTGCCTCAGCTTCTTTACAGGTTAAGTAGCAAAAGTGTGTTCCACATTCTGCCTTTTTGATTATCAATAAACAGATGACAAAAAATGCTTTAACTACATGTATCTCCTATATAGAGCTGTCAGAAATAGTCCTTTGTTTATGAATTCTGAGATCATAACTTACTCCTACAGTTTTGCCTTCATAATGGAAATAATTTTAATTTCCTCTGAGCTTGTTGATGCTTAGGAAAGTTTTCTTGCAATTTAAGGTTAGGTTGCTTGCTATTTTTTGGTAACAGCTGATTCAGCTGCTCAAGATAGTGCAATGCTGATAGCCATTGTCTCCAATTGCATGTAATTGTAGCTTAAACATAATGATAATAGCTAGACATTTACAATCTATCTGGTTGGATCTTCCAGGATTTTTTTTCTAGTTTTCCCTTTCAGTTGAGTGGTATTTCTCTTATGGTGAACATTAATTTTGGTCAGTACTGTCCTATCTCTGCTACATGTATCCTGTATATCTGGTATGTTTGTGCTTTACTGTACTACAACACACCTGTTTAGTATTTTTTTTACAAACTTTTTATTAACAAAATGTAACATACAATACAAAACAATATCTTATACATTGCAGACCAAAACCTCTGAACTTTTTAAGCATTGGCTGAAAATGCTAGAATCCTCTTTATCTCATTAGTGGACTAAATTGCCTTCTCTGCCAGGGACAAGGGTATTCTACAGAAAGAAGTTTCTATTCCATTTCTTAGATACCCAACGTGGAATGATTAATTTATATCAGCATTACAAAGCTTCACTCAATAATGGTTATCCAAGGAATAAAACAAAATTGTCCTCATAAAACTGTTATTTCTATATTACACTGTAGAATTTCTGAAGCAATGCTATTGCTGTGCTAATGAAACACATGGAATGATCAGATATTTACCCACAGAAACTTTCCAATTAACACAACCAATGTATAAATCTACTGATCAGTACAACTAATGGATGTCTTAGCTTTGATGTAAATTTATACTGCTGTCGTTACCATCTGAAATTAAAAGAGCTATTCTGATCTGTGCCTCTAGAATCACTGATAAGATCCTCATCACTGAGTCGTGGTGTTGTTTTTGTTGATTCAGACTTCAGTGAAAATGAGATTTCCTAGGTAGGTAATGTTGTGTCATATTTGAACAGCACTCTGTTCCTGTAAATATTCACCCATTTTTCTCTTTAAAATCTTTTCCTTGTGTTTTAATTCTGTATGATGTCACTCTCTGAAGTAACCTTTCTGCATGTTGTTCCAGGTCTCATCCTGCTACTGCTTGTAAATCATTATGAAAGCATGTTGATAAAAACGCAGCTGCATAAATGCCCACAATGCATCTCCACAAGTCACTAAATAAATCTTCAAACACAACTGTAGGTTTTGTGAGAGGCCTATGCATTGCTCTCCAAAAAGTCTGTTTCCTTATGTGTATTGGAAATTATTTCTTTTTCATATAACGAAATTTGCTACTTCTTTTCCCTCTTGTATTAGCTTTGCTTTGCTGATAGGAATTAGTAAATTCAAAGGCTTTAGCATGAGGAACAGCAGTGTTGTATAACTTCTCCCTGAAGACATTTTTCTGGATGATTTGTGAAGAGGACTCCTGCTTTCCTATCTTTCTTTTGCATTTAAACATTTCGCTAGGATAGGAAAAAAAATTAAAAAGAATTAAAAGATTGTTCTGTTCAAACTGTAATCCTAGATACCGGTGAGAAAATTATAACCCATAATCTTTATTTATTTCCGCCCCGCCCCCCCCCCCCCCCCCCCCCCCCAATATACCTATGTCAAAGAACTAGTATTTAAAAAAAAAAAACTAACTATGATCTACTAGTGGTGACAGAAATCTATTGGAATCTATGTTTGTCAATTGGTTCATATGGTTTGATTATGTTACTGTCCTGTAAGTAATTATTTACATCAGTGTAGTGTGAGTTTGAAGGGTTGCATTTTAATCCTATTCTACTACTGATTTCTTTTAAACAATAATTACCCTAAAGGTTAAAACTGGGTCACTTTATGTGTTCTGTAAGTGAGATGCTGTAAAATAATTGAAAGGGATAATATTTGAGGGATCATCAAAATACAGGAAATAAATTCAGAGATTTTCTGTTTTCTGAGTACCTATAGAGTAACTGCTACTCTGAATGCTCTTTATCTCTTATGAATTTCATATGACTAAAGGAGTAAGGGTAAATAATTCTGTGCAATTTAGTAGGGTATTAACTGTGAGATACAGTTACAGTTAATGTGAAGTATTATTCCATGTACTTTCTCCCAAAAATGTAAAACTATGTGTTTTCAAGATATGGCTTACAAGCAAGCTTTTAGTGTACCCTTTGAAAACATCACATGATTCTGTATTAAACCAGTGGAAAGAGCTGCATTTCACAGCAGTCCCAGATAAGCCTGTGGCTTTGTAAATCTTCCACATAGTTTATTATAAATGCTTAATAGCCTCTGGATAAGCCCTGACTTAACTTATTTGGCTGCATGTTTTTGTTTACCACAATTTTATATGCAAAGATCAGTACAATTAATTATTTTTGTACTGTAAATAATTATCATAATCAGGTAAAATCACCAGAAACAGGATGTTACTGATGTTTGTTTTATTGACAGATATGTTGTAGAAACGAGTTTGCCTAAAACTCTTTTTGTAATGCTGTTTTATTTTCTCCTTTTTCCTTTGCCTCAGTAGAAAATATGAATACAAGCTTTTTTATAAACTTCAACAGTTCATTTATATTTAAAAGACTCTCCAGAAGGATAAAATATTTCCAAATGTTCTTCAAAGATATCTACACTGTGAGAAAATTACTAAAAATGACAGATAAACATTGCTGACTCTATTTCATGGCATTAAATAGTGAAATAAATACAGTATTTGTCAAAATATGACACTGAACTACAAATAACATGTAGCAGAGGAACAAGAATTTCTATTTTACACATTAATCTTTATATACAGTGTAAATTTCTGTGGCAGAGATTGTAATTGCAGTACTTTAAATGTAACTGAAAATTATTTGTTTGCTGATAGCTGACTTCAAAGAAAGATCAATGTATAAATTCAGAGTACAAATCAGTATTTGCCCCTCTGCAATACTACTTCTCCAAAAGAGCAAGAGTGTACAGGGCAAGTGCAGTCACCAGTACTAGCATGTCCACCAAGAAAGTGAATTTATCGCTCATGAAGTTTGGTTGAAGAGAAGTATGAAAGCTGAGAATGCTTCAAGCATTGTCAAACATTGTCCTTCTCACCCTCTTCCAACTTGCTTCTAAATTAAGCTGTGATCTTTAAATTAATTTCTCACTCTCAGACCTATAATTTTTAGGTTATCTGCATCTCAGACAAACACTTCTCCCATGCTTGTAAATAGCTGGGCTTTTGGTAAAGAAGGATCAGTATTTTAAGGCTGCCTGAAAGCTGAGCAATGGCTGTGGAACCTGGAGATCTCTAGTATGCCCCAAATGGGTCTGCAGTTCTGAAGCATCTGGTACATCCTCATTAGCATAGTAATCTTTATATTGCTAACACCTTGACCAGTACTGGATTATCAATGTCTGTACAAGGAACCAAAAGAGATAAATGACACAGTTGGTTTTGGTTTGTTGTTTTTTTTTTTTTTCCTGGAAATTAGCAATAACCACTGTCAGGCAAATCAGAAAAAACATAATGATTGTTATATTTAAAAAAAAAAAACAACCTCACGTTATGAATGTAAAGTTAAAGGTCTGCTGTGGAATTAAAAGAAACGTTCCTTTGAACTACTTTAACTCTTTCTTATGTATATTGTCCAGTTATCTTTTAGAGTATGGCAGTGACTGGTTCACTAGAATTACATACCAACAAAATGTTAAACTTACGGCATTTTCATTCAGACTAACTTTATTCTTTTATATACGTATTTTTTCTTATTTTTATTTTTCCCAGACAGGTCATGGGATGATGTGGATAAGGAAAAATAACATGTGAATCATGTAACTTTTGCTGTATTTTATAGAGATCCATTTACATAAGCTTGCACTTGGTGAAAAAACAAGGGGTTTATTCTCCTGAAGGTTATCTGAATTGTAGAGAAAATATGACAGTATAGCGGAAATTAACATTTCACAAACTCCTGCTTTTTATGACCTACCTTGGGTCTCTGTGCAGTACAGCCCTTCCCATCACAAACACAGGACCTTAAGGGGTGCTTACAGCAGTGTCTTCTTGCTCTTCTCCTTTGCACTCTGTAGACAGGCTCAAAAGGGAGTAATGTAAGCAGGTGCATTTACTCCCTTTCCTTTCTGAGCAGTGTTAGGTAAAAAATATTTAGCAGACCTTTTATGATTTACATAGGTTTCAAGTTTCACATTTTTCAGATATGAGTTGCTGTGGTTACATCCACTAAGGGCATCTCTGAGACAGCTTTGTTGGAGGAACTAGCCAAGGTTAGTTGACATCTCGTACAGTATATAAACATAAATCACAGAGTAGCTTTTATCTGCCTCAGATTCATAATAAAAAGCTTTAGAGTTTGACCTTCCAAAATCACATGTGCTCTGACCGAATTTTACAATGTAGAAGTCACCTTTAAAGAAAGAAAGCGGACAAATGGAGTAACAGGAATCTGTTTAATCATGTCTTGTACAGGGAGGTCACTCATAACATTCATTCTTATAAACACATTGCCTTGGCTATAAAAGTTTGTTCTCATATTATTACAAAAATGGAAAATGAACTTTGAAATAAATTGACTGTTTATTTATGTATTTTTCTGTTGTAGAACTAGCCTGCAGGCTAGCAAAATATTGGCTTGCCTAAAGGACGTTCATTTAAATTAGTAGAGAAAATTTTTCTGACATCTGGTAATTTGCTTATTTACAGCTTCCATATTAAATCTTCAAATATAGTATATAGAAATTAATAACATTCAGCTGAAGGGCCCTTGTTCCCAGTTGCAGACAAATGAAACTTCCTTTTGCTTTTCATGTTTCTAATTACTATGGTGTGACAACATATCCCGTTTTCTCTCTTCCACATAAAGTTTAGATATGTTGCTATAAAGCGGAAATAATTAGTTATTAGGCAAATTGTGTAACTCTTAATTACTTAGTTTTGGCATCAAAACTATTATACACAGGATTCCCTCTTCACCACCACCACCACCACCCCCCCACCCCCCCCAAGAGTGATTTCCCTATTGAACTTTCATACTACAGCTGTAGTAAAATAAGGTAACTGGGTTATTGCAGGCACTTAAAATTACATAAAGAGATTAAAAAAACAGTTAAGAAGTCCTGTTACTAAGAAATCCATTATTTTTGATATTATTTAGATTTTTCCCTTTTAATGTAATCTTTTTTCCGTTACCCATTTTCTAAATTAGATTACTGCATTCGTTGTACCTGGGGTATTTGTTCAAGAAACTGCCTGCCCCATACACTGGCCTTTCTCAGGGGAAACATGAAATCAGTGCTCTTGCAGTCTTCACTGACTCTTGGTTCATTCTGAAGTGCAACTGATCTGGTAAACCCCTACCCCTTAACATGCTAAGAGCTCCCAAAACTAGCAGAAATCATCTCATTGGCTACAAATGAAAGATAGTAAAGGTATACAGTTGCAGCATATGCACTTTTAGCTGAGTAACAGCTATAGCAGTAGTAACAGTGGCATAGTAACAAGGTGCACCAGAAACCTGAGGATCCAAGAAAGGAATTGCTGCATTCAGTGACACTTCCTTTTAACAATTATTACTTCTACTGCTGAGATTAGACTTACACAAATACATTCATCTATGCAAATGTTGTGATGTTTTCCAAAATGCAGAGGTACTTTTCATGACTCTCTGGAATCCACCCACTGAGGAGGTCTTTGAATTTATTGACAATATCTGTGTATAAGACAGTTCATGTGTTTTTCTAGTAAGTTGAACCTTTTTTTTCAAGGGAAAAATGAGCACTTTAGTCCAAACCCATTAAAACTGATATGAGATGAAGTAATTAATTTTTATTTTTGTGCTGGTTATTAATGTGGTACATATTAATAGAGAAATTTGTTAGATCCTTTTAAAAACTAGTAAAATAAAAGGAATCTAAAAGACTCTAGTAAGTGATGGATTAGTTGGTTTGGTGGAGGCAACGGAGTTAGTGAAGCTTACAACAGTGGTGAACACAACCAAACAGAAAAGGGCAGAATTCTTACAAAAAAGAAAAAGTGATGTTTGTATTTATTTTCCGACAAAATATGGAGAGGTTGGTTGGGTTTTGGTTTACTTTGCTTTTGTTTTTTTTGGTGTATGTAGGTTTGTTTTGGTTTGGTTTGCTTTGGTTTTCTTCTGAGATCATGCTGAGCTGAGAGTTTAGATATTGGGAAAGTTATCCCTTTAAGTACTGAAAAAAGGTGATCCGTTAAAAATTGTCAGTAGAAGCATTGAACCATTTGATAACACTTTTCGAGATTCCTTTACAGAGTAGATATATAAAAGTATATATTTATTAGGTTAAAATAAAAAATCTAAGTTACAGAACACTTTAATGGGGAGACGTTTTCTGCCACATGTTCCTATGCACTGCAAGGAAACTAGACCAAAATTTTCCCAGGTTCTGTCCACGTCAACTGCATGCACTTATTAGTCACATCATTGTACATGCTCATTTGCTTTTGAGATCTATATTTGCAAGGGGAAAGATAACTACATTATTCATAAACTGTGTGTACAGTTTATACACTGTAATAGTGAAGTCATTCTCTGTTTTAACATGTTAGTGGGGATGTGTAGTACATTTCATTTGTTCTCTGGGTCCCTAGCCTGATACTTCCAGCATGTCATTTGAAAAATGACGTGAAAAACATGGAAAATAGAAAAGTCCTGTCCCATTTTGATTTTCTTGTGTCTTGATATCTGTATTGATACACTAAAGATTTAGAAGTGTTTTACTGCAAGGGAAATTACGTATGTATTTCTACATACACTTAAAGGATCACAGTGTCGATCTTTTATGTTGCATTTCTTAAAATAATAAATAATATTCTTGGACTGAAATCTCTGTGCATTTGTTCTCCATTTGCAAAGTGTGAAAGACAGTAGTAGTTAACCATACTGCAGTTTGAGAAACAATTTTTGGTGAGAAGCTAATATGATATGACATCATCAGAGTAAATTAATGAGATCATCAGGTAAATTAATAATTTTCACCTTCTTCCAAGAACTGAATGGAATACATAGGAGATGACAGATGCCTGCACACTGAACATTAAATCCAAAAAGAAACAGTTAATACATGCAAAGTACACAATAATTTGGGGTCTTGAAATAAACAGATTTTATACAAAACAACGAACTATGCTGTATAAACGCACACCAAGGTACATTTTGAGTCTTGGAGAACAATTGTAAATAGTAATTACAATATTTGGAGGTAAGTTTGCATAGCCCATCAAAAAGGAGCTGAGTTTGCTTTGAGAATTAATACAGCATATTCAGTTTTGTCATGGAACATTTTCCACCAATACTTCTTTAGAGGTTTAGTTCATTAATTGAGTTTTCTTCCAGTTACACAAATGTAATCTGGTGTCTCATAAATATGTGAAAATCAAAATAAAAACTCAAATTATCACTTCAGTGGAACTCAGCATAAAAAGAGACAGTTTGATTAATTTCATTGCATTTTCTTTAGAATTAAATAGTTGTGCTACATACTGTTTCTAATAGTATGCAAACAAATTAGTAATAGTCCTTATCATCAGAATATAAACACAACAGATTATTCTGTTCTACTAAAGGATTATGCTTTATGCACAGTTTAGACAATCCTATGTTAGGAAATATATTCATAATTTCCTTTTTGGGGAAAAAAACAGAACAACAACAACAACAAACCCCATCTGATTTAAGCATTCTAGACATAATTCATGTAAGTGAAATTTCTAGGTCTGTACAGTTTAAAGTAGGTCTTCTCAGCTAGGCTCCATTATTGTATCAATCAGATTGGGTCACAGGGGGTGGGGGTGGGGGGTGGGGGAGGCGCGGGGCACAGGAATCATCCTGTTTCCTGAAGGAAATTTTCTCTCATAGAGCTGTATTTATACTGTTTTGTCTAGTACAGATTTGCTAGCACTATTTTTTCTCCTCCAGTAGGATTTTGAACTGACTTTCTTCATAAAGAATTATATCTTTTATTTTCATATTATACTCAGCAGCTGTTTTATCTTTTTATTTGTTTTGGGTTTTAATAACCATCAGGGAAAAGGACTGTTTTTGCTACTGGCATTTTTCTGCATGCTAATATGCTTTTGACTACATCTGGATCAATACTGAAGGAGAAAGAAAAACAAACAAAACCCAGCCGCGTTATCTCAAGTCCATTAAAAAATAATTTTGAATTTTCTTCCAACACTATTTCAGCAAATACACTTGCTGGCATGGATCCTTCCAAAAGAATACAAGTTAAGCAAATGTTGGAGAATACTGACTGACCGTAAATTTCAGATAAGTAATTGTGAAAAATCACATGATACCTGATACAAAGATTTTCAGTCACATAAACAGTAGGATGAAATCATTCAGTTCAGTTACACTGATTTAGTGATCGAGCATGTTTTAATACTCTGAAAATAAAGATTATTTGGTTGGGGTTTTTTGTTTGTTTGTTTTGTTGTTTTTTATTTAATTAATTGTAATACTTCAGTGCATGAAAACCACTTATATGTTCTTGTATTCCACTTTCATAGGCTTTCATGAACAAAAGTTTTCCACATGGTAACACCATCTACAAAATAAGTGAAATAAATAGACAACACTTAGGTGTTTTTTTATCAACAATTTTATTTGATACAAAATATTTTGTGTTAATACTCACTTTGTTCAGTGTCTGCTTCTGCCATTTCTCAGTTCTTACTCTTCCAGAAGCTACCTTTTTATTCCTTAGAACCTATTTGCAAGAACTCTGTTTGGAAGATTTAAAGAACAAAAAAAAATGGATAATTAAGGTGACTTTATTGTTATTTTACTTAGAGCTGTTCTGATATGATTCTTAGTACATTTGATAATGACAAGTTGTTTACTTCCAGTTTTCACTCTGGCAGACAGTGTGTCATTTTTGTTAAAAAGAGTAACACATAATTTTACCGTGAGACATTTTGCACACATTTGAGAAATTTTGAGAAATTTGAGAAAAATTTGAGAAATTCTGCTACAGAGTAGATTGGATCATCTTTATCTTTGCATTTAATTTAATCTAAAGAATTTTCTGTTTTGTGCATGCAGTTGCTAAGCATGTGCATTGTTTAATTTCTCCCTGCCACAAAGATGCATTGGGAAGAAAAAAAAAAATAGCACATTCAATGGGTTTGGGTTCCTTTTAAGTTTTTTCATCATTCACATAATGTATAGTATATAGAATTGAACCACGTAAGGGAAGCAGATATTGATCAAAGAACTTGTACAGTTTCACATCATTGTGAAAATGCATTTAGAACTTGCCTCCCCAGTGATGAGCCTCTAACATACACCGCGTTGTACTGTGTTCTTACAATTTGACAGGCAAAGCCAGTCAGGTAATGGTGTTTCAGTTTAAACTGAAGGTTCAATTGCTTCTCAGAAGGGGTTAAAGTTTAATGTTTTATTTACACGGCGGAAACCACCAGAAATGCCGAAGTATCAAAACACAGGTTCGGTGGGAGACATCTATATTAGCCATAAGGTGGCAGTGTGGCAACTATTTTTAGCTGAAGTGGAAAAAAAGGGAACGGTATCTCCTAGGCTGAGTTCCAAGGTACAAGAGTAACACAGCATGAGTTTCGCTGTTTAGGGGATATATATATATATGTGTGTGTGTATATGTATGTATATATATATGTATATATAATATATATATATACCTAAAACAACGCAGGTTACTGGAAGATAAAATGTCCTGGGAGTTAAATCTACTTTTCCAATACCTGACTTCAAGCAAAGAAAGATTCTGGCAAGCTATAGAATAAATATGTAGAAATATGTTAAATATGCAGTCTACAAAATATTAATCAGAAGCAGGATGAGATGCTTAGCTATGAATGTGTTAAATGGTTTATACACATGACTTAAAAGAAGTTCATTATTTTCTTAGACAAATAACATTTCCTTAAAATATTAGGATAGCAATTGTATGCATGTGCATATACCCACATAGGTACACAAACACACACATGAAAAGAATTCCAAAAATAAAACACTTTCAATCATGCTGAAATTGTTAATTCACCAACAGCCTCCATCTGCTCCCCTTTTTCTATATCCTCTTAGCACCTTTCTTTGTTAAACACTAAAGGTTAGGCAAAAGAAATGTGGGAATGTTCAGTGCATTCTTCACTGGCTCCAAATGTCCATCATCCCAAAAGTGTCTCAAAATAAATCTTCAGAAGATGTGAAGTGTATCACCAAAATGCAAATCGAAGAGAGTTCAATGCCTGTTCTGTAACGTTTTCAATAGATTTGATCTCATTTCTGCAGTAAAACTACACTTGTAGAAAGCAGTTGAGCATTCCCAATCAATTCTGAATGTGCAGATGGATAATGAAAAATCTGGATCAGTACCAAATGTGCGATGCTGATAGAGACCACATATTTATATGAAATCTTTTCAAGCTAACATTCCTTCAAAAAAAATATCTACTATAAAGGAACATCTTCCAGAGATTTTCAACACAAACAATTCTGTTGGTTTGGAGTTGGAACTAGAAGGCCTTTACATCCTCCTAGATAATTAAAATAAGTGAAGACAAAAAAAAAAGAAAAAAAAATGAAAAGGATAAGTTAATGTTCAGAACTGAATGCATGAATACATTGTTTTCCCTTTTCTACAACACATTGCTGATAACCACTGGTGTTGCTATTTTAAGTCAAACCGTCATGCTCTAAAACCTAGTTCCAGCCCCAGATTTGCAGTGAATATTTTGCTTTTAATCCTGTGGATTAGCAGTTTTCTCACTCAACAGATTTATACAAATCACAAAGCTAGAAAAAGAAAATAAAAAATAAAAACAACCTACATTCATGATGACATATTTCTGTATTTAAGCACTTTTATGTGTGTTTATAAAGGCTTGCTAAATAGCTTTTCTATTACACAGGAATGTGAAAAATATTATATCTTCTTTAGAATTTCTTTTCATTCATGTCTTTTTTTTCTTTTTTTTTTCTAATGGTAATAGAAAACATAGGTATTTGCAAATATAGTAACTTTTCAGTTTCCTTAAAAAAAAACAAGCAAGCAAACAAAAATATGATGTACCCTAGCAGAGGAAAAATTGCAAGAGGTACATTTTCCCAGGGCTGAATAGATGTTGTCTTAAACTCCTAGAGGTTTCAGTAATAAATTTTCATCTCTCTGAGAAGCATTAGATGAAAAGAAAGTTAGAAATGGTTAATCATATGTTTCACCTATAGAATACTGGTGTTTCCTTATTAAATAATAATTCCTTGTTTCATCCGCTAAAGTAGTAAGCACAACATTTCAGGAAGTATTTTGAACATCCAGGAAAAAAGTAATGGCTAAAAAAAAATAAAAATAAAAGCTAAAATGAGATTGAAAGCCCCAACCAAATAACCAAAACCCCAAAAGCCCACCCTTTTGGTCACTTAGGATTAGAACTGATGAGAAATAAATTCAGTGATAAAAGGAAGGGGGGTGTTATTCACCAGCAATGTAGTGGGACATAAGCAACTCAGTGCTTCAGGTGTCTGAATTAAATGTTTAAAAGTAGACCATGTTGCTGTTATGTTTACACTGGGGTTTTGTCACTTCACAGGGGCAGTTTCTTCCCTCTTGAACTCTACAAATTACAAGTGAAAGCAGGTGGCAGACTGCTTGGCTAGTGTCCCTAAAGAATCAGGGCCTGGAGGTATGGGTCCTGTTGTGGTTTAACCCTGGCAGCAACCCAGCACCCCGCAGCCGCTCACTCACTGCCCCACCCTCACCCAGAGGGGTGGGGAGGAGAATCAGAAAGAAATGTAAAACTCGAGGGTTGAGATAAGAACAATTTAATAATATAAACAGAATTTTAAAAGGTAAAAACAACAATAACAATAATAATAATAACCATTATAATAGAAAGGTGGGGGAAAAGAATAAAATCCAAAGGGAAGGGAGAAGGGAAACCAAGTGATGCACAGTACAGCTGCTCACCACCCGCTGACCAATGCCCAGCCAGTCCCCCAGCAGCGATCCCCAGGCCCCAGCTAACATCCCAAGTTTTATATATTCAGCATGCCATCCCATGGTATGGAATACCTCTTTGGCTGGTTCAGATCAGCTGTCCTGGCTGTGCCCCCTCCCAGTCCTTTGTGCCCCTCCAGCCCTCTTGATGGATATAAACATCATATATATATATATACATATAAACATATAAACATCACCCAGCAACAACCAAAACCATCAGTGTGTTATCAGCATTGTTCTCACATCAGAGCCAAACCCCAGCACTGTACTAGCTACTAAGAAGAAAGTTAACTCCATCCCAGCCCAAACCAGGACAGTCCCCAGACCATAAATAGCCTAAGGTTCTGAACTTTATCAGCCCACGGCTGGGGTGGATTGCTTCATGCAGCCCTTAAGCTGCTTCTTTTTGTGAAAGGTTTCTTGCAACCTTCACGTCGCTCAGTAGTGAACAGCTGTACACCCTGT
This sequence comes from Falco rusticolus, assembly GCF_015220075.1. Taxonomy (NCBI): domain Eukaryota; kingdom Metazoa; phylum Chordata; class Aves; order Falconiformes; family Falconidae; genus Falco; species Falco rusticolus. Next base: position 52,312,997 of record NC_051210.1, read on the forward strand.
GCGGGCGCCCAGGTGCTGGCAGTGGGTGCTGCAGGGGTGGCCTGTGTGAAAAGAGGTTGGCAGATGCACTGTGCTGGACACAGCTGGTTCCAGGCACTTCCAATGGGTCCACCAAAGGACACAGCTGAGCCCCTTCAAAAAGACAGTGGTCCCTGGGGGAAAACGTGTTTAAGAAAAGGAAAAAATGCTCAACAGTCAGAGGATAGAAAAATAGTGGGAAACATGGCAGTGAACACCAAGGGCAGAAAAAGGGAGGGAGGGGGTGGTCCAGGTGCCAAAGCAGAGATTGTCCTTCATCCTGTGAAGATAAGCACACACTGGCGTGGGGGAAAAGAGTGAGAAGGAAGCTGCAGCAGAAAGAAACTGTTGTGTCCTGAATACTTACCCCCACCCCTGACACACTGCCTGGGGCAACCAGAGGGGTCAGTAAAGAAAACTGGGAGGAAGAAAGGCATTGGTTTAAAGTTTGTCTTTGTTTCTCACCACCTGGATCTATTTTAATGGGCAATAGATTATTTTTCGCAAGATAAGTCTGTTTTGTCCATAACAGTAACTGGTAAATGATATCCCTGCCTTTAACCTCATGAGCTTTTTTCATCTTACTTTTTTCTCCTGCCCTGCAGAGAAGGGGGAGTAAGTGAGAAGCTCGGTGGACCTTTGGCTGTTTACCAAGGCTTAACACCACAACAGGCTCTCTTGTTTAAAGCCTAAGACTGTCAGTCTTACTGCTATAGGTTCCTTTGCTTTCACAGTTCTTCATCAGTTATACCCTCTCCTTTGCCTCTCTTTGTAAACTGTTAGGGTTAAAGGCATGTGTCCCAGCTCCTTGTGCAACTTGACCTACTTAAACAGCAATGTGTCACCTTCTAGATTTATATAGAAACGTAGATATGTCTCCATATTTTTTTGTTTCAAGTTCATTCAGATATTTCTTCTCATTTCACCCATATCTCTTGCTGCCTTCTCCTATAATCTTTATAACATGTGTCATGTCCTGCCAAGAAGGAAAGAGGAGTGACTCAGATTTGCTAATTCTCTTGGTTGGAAAAGGATATGCACCATACCTGAAGTCCATATATAAACAAAGACTTTTATTCCATAGTTAGGCTCATTAGTAAATAATTGGGCAGCAGAAAGGCTTATCACTTGCCATGCATATAAAAATTTATGCCTTGCATTACTTACTAGAAAAGGGTCAAAGAACAAGAGAAAAAGAGGAGGGGAAAGGGAAGAAGAGAGAAAGCTATCACCAGTTCTGGGTGCAGTGTCAGGCCTGCTTATGGGGGCTGTTTCTTGTAGGAATGCTTGTGCGTAAGTCCCTTCTTTTATTCTTATTCCCCAAAAAATGGAACCTGCCTTCCTCTTTTCTTATCCTTCAGTGTGGACCACCTCTTATTTAAATCAGCCTTGCTTGCCATGTTATTTATCAAACATGCTTCTTATAGGCATGGGGGCAAGTCTTTTTGGTCTTGAATTGAGTCAGTAGTCATGACCTCCCCCTGCCACATTTACCTTTCCCCTAGTTACTGCAGAAATCTACTGACTGCTATTTCTTGGGACATTATTCACCTTTCAGCAAGCCGTTCCTTCTTATCAGACTTTAGTTCCTCTTCAAGGTCATACAAAGTAAACTGTTGTTTGATCTTGTGAGTGTTTGAGACATTCCTTGAGTCTTTTAGACCTTCCCCAGACAGGCTCAGGGGATCCCCCTATTCCCTTAATGAGTTTTGTCTCCTGCTGTTGTTCAAACCCTTCTGAGCTTTCCTTGGTGTTAGTTTGTTTTTCCAGTTAGTCTCCAACACCGCATTAGGTCTTTCTTCATTTCTCTACTCTGTTTCTTTTGTGACTTTATTTTCTGCCTGTGTTTTTATAACAGCTTATTTAGAAGCTCATTTTTCCCACTGATAAACTATATACCTCTATTAAAAAAAAAAAAAAAAAAAGGAAGGATGAAAAAAGTTTTATTTTGAAAAAAAAATGTATGGAGAAAAAAGGAGAAAAAAGAAGACTCTTTTCTTGAGAGGGTTCACAAGAGAATTGAACTGTGGTCAACAGTGTTATATTCTTTTGCCTGGCTTTGGCAAACTTTGGGGTTTAGTCTTGGAAATTCAACTTTAAAGCTTGGTTCTCTTTTTGTGCACTCCTAGGCACCCTGTTGACATTCCTCTCTCCAAAGTCAGCAAAATCTGAAGGAAACCAGTGTTTGCAAGTGTATTCTCCCCTTCCCCATTGTTACACACAAGCATATAAGCAGACTGCAAAAGACTTTTTTGTACTATCATGTGTTTCGGGAACAGGTGTATCTGGGAAACCAGGGATGATAATAGGTGGCAGGAGTGCTATGACAAAAGAAGTAAAACAGAAGGGTTCCCAAGATGTGATCTTTCCTCTCTTTTGCCTACTCAGCACATTGGTGATTAAAGAAATTTCTTTTCTGAAGTCATGTCACTTGAACAAGTAGAATTCTGATGTGGGAAGCCTCCCCACCCTTTCCTGGTTGAATTTCATGCCATTGGTTGTTTTTAGACTGTACAAGAAATCAGTAAAGCATAGGGCCATGAACTGGACCACATCTCTTGCTGTTATCACACTCAAAGAGTCTTGTTCAAAACAAAAAAAAATAAAAAACCAAAACAAAGCAACCTCAGTATGGCAAAGAGAGGTATCGGGATAAGAAAAAGTGCAAGTTTGTTTGATTAATGATCTCAGACTATTTCTGTTCTTTTCAGAAAAGTGGTACTTACTTTCAGACTCTTTGCTGTCCTTTCTTCCTGCCTCCACAATTAAGAAGAAAAAAACCCATACTGAATAATTTAGTAATCACTTAACAAAGGTAATCTGGGTTCAACAACCTAACTATTTCAACATGGAGAAAACTAGCCCTGTAGAAATCCAATAAGCTTCTTACTTCACACATGTTCTTCAGTCCTCACTACTTGCCAGCCACCTATAAGACTGTTTAAACTTTTGGGGTTTTACACTTATCTTTACAATATGGCAAAATTAAAACATTCACAGGCTAGTCAGTGATCAGTAGTTAATCTGCTCTGCATTCTTTGTCTCTTCCCTCTACTCTGAAGTCCTAGTTTCTGTAAAATACATTTTTTAAGAAGCCTCAGCAATCTTTTACTTTCAAATATATGTAAGGGAATTGAACAATCTATTACTTTGAAATATATGTGACGGAATTGAATACTACCAGTATTGACTCAGAGTCTTCATGACACCACCAGTCATAAAATAATTGTTTTAATGTCTGCAAGGGAGTCCTCCACACTCCCAAGAATTATTGTGCCATTTCCAGAACAGTAACAATGGTCTCTTACTGGGGTTTTTTTGCAGTGAAACTCTTCTACTCTACTTTCAGTCCCAGGATGGATTCAAGAAAACAGTCTAACAGCACGCACATACTTCTCTAAGTTAACCTTTAAGGAGCCTTCTGAGTTGCCAGTTAGTCATGGACATTTGCCGGGCCCTAGTTTCATTGCTGCAGGATGGGGTACACACATGTACCTCTCCCTGAGGGAGGATGTTAGTCAAGATGTCTGGTGGAGTAATGATGAGTTCCTTACTAATGTTCCAGAGAGTGAAATCCAAAGATTAAGACTGGCACAAGTTTCTCCCAGCAGCATCAATAGGGGAAAAAAAAAAACCAAACAAAACAACCAACATTACTTAGCTGCAAGGAAAAAGGAAAGAAAGATGCTTTATAATAATTAATAGCAGGTGCAGAGGCTGTTGTGCAGGAAAAAGTGCTTGGTGAATCTGAATCATGTTATTCCAAAATATGTGAACCATCCCTCACTGTCCAAAATTTGAAGATCCTATGAATCTTAATAGCAAGGCATTCATCTAGGTCTGTAAACTAATAATGTGTCAGAGCAAGATCTCTCAGCCTCCATAAATGAATTGCAAGATGTGCTTCAAAAGTTTAGAATATTTCTATTATTTTGGTACTCTTACATTTTCTGTAATGTGTGTTGGAAGAGTGAAAAATGTGAAAAACAGTGAAAATCATCCTATCTTGAATTTAACACAAGTTTTGACAAGGGTTTTTTTTTCTATGATCTGGACACTATATTATGCTTGAGTGGACTAACTGCCATGAGCACGTTATCATCTTCTGAGGTAATCACACTACATTTTAATTTTGTTTGGGATGTTAATATGGAATGCTGTGGCCACCAAGCACATGCTTTGCCTGAGAAGACTTAGTCAGGTGATAGTATTATGTAGCATATTATTTTTCATGGGCAAATTAAACTCAAGTGTTTATCTCTGGATCCTTGAGAATCTAATGAACTACCCTGGGATCACACACAAGGCAACAGTGTAACTACAGTGATATATACAAAATCACATTTTAATTTCTTCAAATAAACAAATAAATGCAAATATTTTAGGGGAAAATTATTAGATTGGCTTTCTATTATAAGATTAACACTGAACCAGTTATATGTTTATGCAACTATACTTATACAGGGCTTAGCACTAGAGTAATTTAAACTACAAAGTAAATGGAATATATCACTATCTCCTTTTGAGGTAAATCAGTAGTATTTGTCCAGCCATTAGGTCTGTTCCTCTAACAATTCAGTGTAATTTGGGATATCGGCCGATACCATAATTAAAAAAATCAAAATGCTATCTTTATCTACTTCAGCAAAATTTATCTGCTTCAATCAAGTTTATAAAAGATACAGTTTTATGATTTTTTGGAAACTTCATTTGCCAAAGGAAGGGAATTACCTCCTGAAGCCATTAGCATGAGATGTGTATAAGAAGATATGAAAATCTGAAAGATTTAAAAAAAACACCAGTAAAATAATTGACCTGGTATAATTTTTACCTGTTAGTGAGTAAGTGACTTTTGTATTTAAGTTCACTCACAAAACTAAGAAAGAAATTTTTCCAAGACGATTCCTAATAGTATGAATTATCAAGACAGTCTCTCTTACTGGGATAAGCACAATAATCACCCACCATGTCTCATTAGTCTTTTGTTGTCAAGGACAAGGTAATTTTCTGTAACTTCTTTATTTTTCTTCCTGGGATATAGGAGAAAACAAAGATGTAGGAATCAAATCATATCTTACCAAACCACCAAAAATGTTCAATAGCATATAAAATAAATTAATGGAATCAGAAAAAAATTAAGATTTGTCAATTAAAATTTATTATTTAGAATTACTCAATGCTCATTCCTATAAATGATTAGTTGTATTTTACTTTACAAAGAATTTCTCTTACAGTCTGCAGTTAATTTGTAATAACATAGTCTAAGAACCACCACCTTATTTACTGTATTTTGAGAAGTTCCCTTTCCTACTTCCCAAATTTCAAAACAATTTTTTTTTTTTTAAGAAAAAGTGTTGTTCTCCAGTTCTGATTTGAAATACATTTTTTTTTGCTGATATTCTTCTAATTTGGCTGGATATCACTCAGTCAAGTCAATATATTTTCAGGTTCCAAACTGGGAAGGTTATTCTTTCCTGATCCTTTTTGTGTTTGATTCCACTCATTCACGGATAGAAAAAGTATTTTAAAACAACTGTTACCATGATATTTATTAAAAACAGATTTAGAAATACTAATAACATGAAAATTGTGTAGCAAAAATACTTAAAATAAATAAAGCTCAGACTAGTTTTGATAATTATATGGCAACTTTAAACTTTATAATTGATAATTTTTAGTACATTTTTAATACGTCACATAGCAAAGGGAAGATTACCAGCAATAAAAAATAATTTTAGGGACAAATCCTTTTTCCTTCTTAATTCAAAACTAATAAAGAAGTACCCAAATATAATCTTATGCCCATTTCCTTGAGAGACAACATTTTTGTGAGCAGCATTGTATCTTTACTTGTGTATCTGCAGTGAACATTGGCAGGAAAGAGAAAAGGAATCTATCCCCTAATGGTTAGGAATGCTTTATTATATTAGAAGCCCTACCTTGTATAATTTGCACTATAAGACAACTCTAATGAAGAAAAAATGGACCACTAATAATCTGACAACCACATTTATCCATAAAGAGGTTTAGTTTCATATCAGATCCCACCTTCAGGTCTATGAGACTCTACTATGATGGAAAGAATTCAAACAGTGGGAGAGAAATCTCCAGAACTTTTTTAATTTTTTTAAATTTTTTTTTTTAGATATCCAGTTAACAAGCACAGTTCTGTATCAATTTCCAGTTGCATAGTCACAAGTCTAACGAAGCAGCAGGATCACTTAGGAACATTATATTTTCTTCATTTTTTTAAAACATGTAGGCAGGGCCAAGAACAGTGTCTCATTTTAATCACCAGTCCAAAATAATCTGTAAATTAATAAATATCTGAGTAAAGATAGGGGTTATAACAATGCCAAAAGCATGCTGACCATAATCAGGTCATCTGCCAGCTCATCCATCTTATGTATTGTCTTTGGCAAATGCTAAATGCAAGATACCAAGAAAAATACCAAAAAAATCACTGCCCAGACTTCAAACCTTCACACCAACAGTCTTTTAGTCTGCATACAGGATAGTTTCTTCTTAGCTGGATGTTGCTTCCACACATTGTTGAATGGGTTTGTATGCTTCTCAGGATTTTTTCAAAGTCTGCCATGGTCGGAGTAGCCTTGGTTTTGTCAGGAGCCAGTCACAGGAAGGACCACTCCAGGTGCTGCCCTTCACTGTCTCCCTGATGAAGGAGGTTTTATAGATCTCCCATTGACTTGTGAAGGTGTTATCATTGTTTTCTGTCAATAAAAGTTTGCCTACATGCAGCATCTAACCAACTTAATCTACCATGAGACCTCAGCCCTTGATCTATATGCCTAGGCTTTTGCTGGATTTTGATGACTGTACCTCATAACCAAGAAAAGAAGAAAGAACTAATAATTGGATAGAAGAGCTTTCTAAATATCATTATCATTATGGTTTTTTTTGATATTCCTGAAAATAATTGCTTTTTGAATAATTCTTTTTAATCTGAATAAGCAAGAGATAAAAAAATGGGGGGGGGGGGCAGGAGGGGGAAGCACAACAACAACAAAAACGCAAGATAAAATAATCTGAAAAGGAACATTTCAGAGGCTCGCCTTGTCTTTTCCTGATTTCCGAAGGAACATTTTTGCTTTCCTTCTCACTGCATTTCCAAACTGTACAGCTATGTACTAGGAGACAATGGTGAGACTTTTCTCTTTCTGAGAGAAAAAATGAAAATATATATGTTAGAAAGAGATTATGAAAATGTTGGGTAATTAATCAAAAATAAGCAGAATTTGTAAATGTATTTTTATATCAGGGTATATCCACTCTCTATGTTTATTAGTCAAAGTACAACAGTTCTGGTTTTCCAGGAAAAGAGGTGAATGTCCAGATATGAATGAGTTAATTTTAAGTCATTCCTCAGTTATGTAAATGCATAAAATCTAGTGCTACTTTCTATTTTTATTACAATCGTGAGACTGTCACCATAATTGATTAATTTTGTGCCATTCTTTCCCACTGATCTCTTTGTCACAAGAATGAGCTATCACAGAATTTTAATGCTTAGTACATTTTAGTTTTCATAATGTGTTCTGATTCACATTATAGTGACAAAGGTTGGCACAAAATCAGACCATATTCATAACAAAGGCTGTAAAAAAAAAATGCAGGAAACTATAGAATCCATCTTCATGACAATCTCAGAACAATGATAACAGAAAAATCACAAAACAAAACTCTTTATTCTTATGACAGTGTCGGTATTATAATATCACAATAATTCAAAATGCATTTCTTAACCTTTTTGATTGGATATATTAAATTCATTTTGCAGTATGGCTATCTTTCACAATATTTTAAACAGGACAGTAGGAGAAAAATTAGCGTCAAAATGTGCCTTGTTAGAAATAGTTGTTGTTTAATGGAAAATGCCATTTGGCTGCTCGATAATTCCTAAATCTACCACTGAGTTACTGGGGAGAGGAAGTGGGGACAGGCAGGGAAGAAGGAAAAATCAATAGTTCTTTTCCATAGAACCTTTACACCACAAACTAGTTGTTTATTTCTGGGTCTAATGTTAGTACAATTATTTGATAAACTGCTAATATGGTGAAACTGTGAGTATCAAATACAAGAAACCTTCCTTAAGTCAGAAATAATTGCCATTTATTAACGTTGTGGGTTGTGATGCTATGAATTATGCATTGTCCATGTTCCTAGGATTGTGAGCCAAGAACCAGTGGTGAATTTATTTGCAGTTCTCAAGGGTAAACTAAGTTATGTTCTTTAACACCAAACTCATTGGCTGCATACGATTCCTACACAGGTCTATCCTTCTGTCTAATGTTAGGTTTTCACTTAGCATCACATTTTTTCAGTCTCTGTAGGAATGAATACTATTACTAATATGCAAACAGACAGGAAAACAAACCTGGCTATGTTGTACTTTATTGTGAACAGGAAAAAAACAACCTGTTCAACAGCTTGATGGACAGATTATTGGATGATGAAAATATTTTCTAGTTCAACAATGAAAGAATAATCATAGATGCTTTAATTCAAAGGTCAGATCATATTTCTATTTTGAACAGTTTATATATTTGGCTGTGAACTCACATTTGACATACAACTCAAAGTTTTATTTTATCTTATTTTTCATATCTATTTCTGCAATTTAAGAGGAATAGGAGGGAATATAATTATAGTAATGTTTATTAATGTTTAGTATACTACAGTGTGATTTCAGAAAAAACACTAAAATATTTATGCATGTATGGGCTGTGTCTTGTCACCTGTGCTGCAATACTGCCCATAGAAGCTTGACATGTATTTAAATATTGCAGATTAGAAGCTAAGAAAGTATACTAGGGAATATACTAGGGAATACTCCATGCTTGCTTTTATATTCTAACCTTTGTCTCTGCTGTTACCCACTGTTGAAATCAGAGTATTTCAATATATGTGCTTTTGGTTTGACATGATACAGCTTCTCTAATAGCATCTAGGTACCAAGAAGAACACAGATTTTTGGAAGAGTGGTATAAAGAAAAAAGAAAAAAATACCAAACACACACACAAGCATTTCTTGTGATTTCCTGTTTCTATTGCAGTACATTTCCAGTAAGTAGTATAGTAAGAAACACTTTCCTGGCTCTGTCTAGGTTTGTACATTTGTAATACCATTGTTTTTCAACACTGAAAGGTTAGTGAAAAAAAAAATATCCTGTTCTTATAATCTGGAGAAAGGACTCTTCTTCATGGGATTAAGATTGAATGAAATGCCTTATTTAGTTCTCTGAACTCATAAATGTATGAGCATCTACTGCCTTGGGAGTCCGTGACCACTCCAGGAGAGGATTAAAGAGGTCTTGTTTACTGGAATAATTTTTTAGACCACAATTTCACTATTCAAAAAGAGAAATCAACATCCATTACTGAAGTCAGTGAATTTTAAAGCTCAGTTCCCAAACATTGAGGACCAAGAGCTATGCTCACGCATGGAGATGTTCACATGCTATTTAGGCAATTTCATTGTTCATCATCCATCTGGATTAAAGCTGAACACATCCTCCAAACAAAAACATCACAATCTTATCTGAAAACACACAAATATGCAATTGTTTTGGACTCAAATTAGTGGATATTAAGTTTATTACTATCCCAGTTGAATTGATCTCAGAAACAAAACCCAAACATCATAATCTTTAAACTCTATGTGTAGTTCCTGGAATTAACTCTTTACATTTGTCCGCAAATTTTTATCTCTTAGGGACATTGCTTTAAATGTTCAGAGAAAGCTGTGCAATTGTTGATGAAACTGTTAAGTGCACATACTAGATTTTCCAAAATATGCAGTCATTTATTAATATTTGACAACCTCATCCCCATTACGTTAAGACAAAATCAGTGTATCTGGAGGAGGAGTGCCTATGCAGTTGTTAACCCAGCAGAACCTGTTGGTATATATTGCATGCTCCTTTTTTGCATGTCTGGGTCTCTCTAATCAGGAGAAACATGGCTATGGGAGAAGAGAGGAAACAAGTATTTGTGGTTCTTCACAGTATTCCGTAAGCGAGATGTGTCCCTAGATTAAGGAGCCAGGAAGTGCCTGGTCCTACAGATTAGATTTGTACACTGGGTGTGCCTTAGTACTGCTAATGGAATGAAATGCTTCCATTGAAATAATTTGCCCTGGGACATGCTCTCATAATCTTCTTTTCATGATACTGTAATCCAGGAGTCCATTTTGTGAGGTTTGAACTATCCCTGCTAAGTGTTATTTTTCATTGATAAGGAGAGCATCAGAGTTTCTCCTACAGCATTAGGCATTTGCCTTCCATGACCACGACTGATTTGAGTGTCCACAAAAGGATTCCTGAACTTGGCCACTATCCAGGAATCTCAGCAGTGGCCACTTTCTTTCATCCTTCAGCAGCTGAATATCCAGGATTACCAACAACTGTTCAGAAACTTGAAAGCACCAGAGGGGAGTAAACCCATTCTGGTGCCAAGGTTCAAACTTCCACCACTGGATACCTGGCCAGTGTCATCAAACAGGTGCTGTCCTCCTAGACCACTGCAGTATGAGCTGCCACATGGGCTGAGGTGGTCTTTGTAGATTCACAGAGTGATGGAGGAGGGATGAGTGAGACCTGGTCAAAGGCCTGCCACCACTCCACCTTCTCCAGCCCCAAAAGAGGGAT